>NW_026734634.1:0-278380 GCF_949786415.1 Peromyscus eremicus
GTTCGGAGCAAGCTCACTGTTCTGGCCCTATAGGAAACACAGTAGATTAGAAGAGTGCTCTTTTCTCAAAAGCAGAGTATGTTTCTTGTAAGGCGAGCTAGTATTTGTTTCCTAGTCAGAAATGGAGTTGAATCACATGCAGTTTCTGCTCCTACAAGCAAGAGTTGTTTTCTGGTAAGAAGAGTCACTATTGGGCTCCATTTGCCATACACAGTCCAAATAGCACTAGCATCTGTTCCCAGCAAGTACAGTGTATTGGACTGAAGAGAAGCTACTGTTCTTGTCAGTTTCCTATGGAGAGTTGAACTAGATATGGCCCGTGTGTAGGAAGCACAGTTCCTTTGTTCTGAGCAAGGTCACTGTTCTGACCCTATAGGAAACACAGTAGATTAGAAGAGTGCTCTTTTCTCAAAAGCAGAGTGTGTTTCTTGTAAGGCGAGATAGTATTTGTTTCCCAGTCAGAAATGGAATTGAATCACCTGCAATTACTGATCCTACGAGCACGAGTTGTTTTCTGGTAAGAAGTGTCACTATTGTACTCCATTTGCCATACACAGTGAAAATAGCTCTAGCATCTGTTCCCAGCAAGTACAGTGTATTGGACTGAGGAGACGCTACTGTTCTCGTCAGTTTCCTAAGTTGAGTTGAACTAGATTGGCCCGTACGTCGGAAGCACAGTTCTTTTGTTCTGAGCATGCTCACTGTTCTGGCCCTACAGGAAACACAGTAGATTAGAAGAGTGCTCTTTTCTCAAAAGCAGAGTGTGTTTCTTGTAAGGCGAGCTAGTATTTGTTTCCCAGTCAGAAATGGAGTTGAATCACATGCAGTTTCTGGTCCTACGAGAAAGAGTTGTTTCCTGGTAAGAAGAGTCACTATTGTGCTCCCATTGCCATACACAGTGCAAATAGCACTCGCGTTCTGTTCCCAGCAAGTACAGTGTAATGGACTGAAGAGAAGCTACTGTTCTCGTCAGTTTCCTAAGTTGAGTTGAACTAGATATGGCCTGTATGTCGGAAGCACAGTTCTTTTGTTCTGAGCAAGCTCACTGTTTTGTCCCTTTAGGAAACACAGTAGATTAGAAGAGTGCTCGTTTCTCAAAAGCAGAGTGTGTTTCTTGCAAGGCGAGCTACTATTTGTTTCTCAGTCAGAAATGGAGTTGAATCACATGCAGTTTCTGGTCCTACGAGCAAGAGTTGTTTTCTCTTAAGAAGAGTCACTATTGCGCTCCCTTTGCCATACACAGTGCAAATAGCACTCGCGTCTGTTCCCAGCAAGTACAGTGTATTGGACTGAAGAGAAGATACTGTTCTTGTCAGTTTCCTAAGTGGAGTTAAACTAGACATGGCCCGTACTTCGGAAGCACAGTTCTTTTGTTCTGAACAAGCTCACTATTCTGGCCCTATAGGAAACACAGTAGATTAGAAGAGTGCTCTCTTCTCAAAAGCAGAGTGTGTTTCTTGTAAGGCGAGCTAGTGTTTGTTTCCCAATCAGAAAAGGATTTGAATCACATGCAGTTTCTGGTCCTATGAGCAAGAGTTGTTTTGTGGTAAAAAGAGTCACTTTTGTGCTCCATTCGACATACACAGTGCAAATAGCACTCGCGTCTGTTCCCAGCAAGTACAGTGTATTGCACTGAAGAGAAGCTCCTGTTCTTGTCAGTTTCCTAAGTGGAGTTGAACTAGATATGGCCCGTGTGTCGGAAGCACAGTGCTTATGTTCTGAGCAAGCTCACTCTTCTGGCCCTACAGCTAACACAGGAGAGTAGAAGAGTGTTCTTTTCTCAAAAGCAGAGTGTGTTTCTTGTAAGGCGAGCTACTATTTGTTTCCCAGTCAGAAATGGAGTTGAATCACATGCAGTTTCTGGTCCTACAAGCAAGAGTTGTTTTCTGGTAAGAAGAGTCACTATTGTGCTCCCATTGCCATACACAGTGCAAATAGCATTCGCATCTGTTCCCAGCAAGTACAGTGTATTGGACTGAAGAGAAGCTACTGTTCTCGTTAGTTTTCTAAGTGGAGTTGAACTAGATATGGCCTGTACGTCGGAAGCACAGTTCTTTTGTTCTGAGCAAGCTCACTCTTCTGGCCCTATAGGAATCACAGGAGAGTAGAAAGTGCTCTTTTCTCAATAGCAGAGTGTGTTTCTTCTAAGGCTAGCTAGTGTTTGTTTCCCAATCAGAAAAGGTTTTGAATCACATGCTTTTTCTGGTCCTATAGCAAGAGTTATTTTGTGGTAAAAAAGAGTCACTTTTGTGCTCCTTTCGCCATACACAGTGCAAATAGCACTCGCGTCTGTTCCCAGCAAGTACAGTGTATTGGACTGAAGAGAAGCTACTGTTCTTGTCAGTTTCCTAAGCAGAGTTGAACTAGATATGGCCCGTGTGTCAGAAGCACAGTTCTTTTGTTCTGAGCAAGCTCACTGTTCTGGCACTATAGGAAACACAGTAGATTAGAAGAGTGCTCTTTTCTCAAAACAGAGTGTGTTTCTTGTAAGGCGAGCTAGTATTTGTTTCCCAGTCAGAAATGGAGTTGAATCACATGCAGTTTCTGGTCCCACGAGCAAGAGATGTTTTCTGGTAAGAAGAGTCACTATTGCGCTCCCATTGCCATACACAGTGCAAAGAACACTCGCGTCTGTACCCAGCAAGTACAGTGTATTGGACTGAAGGGTAGCTACTGTTCTCGTCAGTTTCCTAAGTGGAGTTGAACTAGATATGGACCGTAAGTCGGAAGCACAGTTCTTTTGTTCTGAGCAAGCTCACTGTTCTGGCCCTATAGGAAACACAGTAGATTAGAAGAGTGCTCTTTTCTCAAAAGCAGAGTGTGTTTCTTGTAAGGCGAGCTAATATTTGTTTCCCAGTCAGAAATGGAGTTGAATCACATGCAGTTTCTGGTCCTTCGAGCAGGAGTTGTTTTCTGGTAAGAACAGTCATGATTGTGATCCAATTGCCATACACAGTGCAAATAGCACTCGCATCTGTTCCCAGCAAGTACAGTGTATTGGACTGAAGAGAAGCTACTGTTCTTGTCAGTTTCCTAAGTTGAGTTTAACTAGATATGGTCCGTATGTCAGAAGCACAGTTCTTTTGTTCTGAGCAAGCTCACTGTTTTGTCCCTTTAGGAAACACAGTAGATTAGAAGAGTGCTCTTTTCTCAAAAGCATTGTGTGTTTCTTGTAAGGCGAGCTACTATTTGTTTCTCTTTCAGAAATGGAGTTGAATCACATGTAGTTTCTGCTCCTATGAGCAAGAGTTGTTTTCTGGTAAGAAGAGTCACTATTGCGCTCCCATTGCCATACACAGTGCAAATAGCACTCGCTTCTGTTCCCAGCAAGTACAGTGTATTGGACTGAAGAGAAGCTACTGTTCTTGTCAGTTTCCTAAGTGGAGTTGAACTAGATATGGTCCGTACTTCGGAAGCACAGTTCTTTTGTTCTGAACAAGCTCACTATTCTGGCCTTATAGGAAACACAGTAGGTTAGAAGAGTGCTCTCTTCTCAAAAGCAGAGTGTGTTTCTTGTAAGGCGAGCTAGTGTTTGTTTCCCAATCAGAAAAGGATTTGAATCACATGCAGTTTCTGGTCCTATGAGCAAGAGTTGTTTTGTGGTAAAAAGAGTCACTTTTGTGCTCCATTCGCCATACACAGTGCAAATAGCACTCGCATCTGTTCCCAGCAAGTACAGTGTATTGAACTGAAGAGAAGCTACTGTTCTTGTCAGATTCCTAAGTGGAGTTGAACTAGATATGGCCCGTGTGTCGGATGCACAGTGCTTTTGTTCTGAGCAAGCTCACTCTTCTGGCCCTACAGGAAACACAGGAGAGTAGAAGAGTGCTCTTTTCTCAAAAGCAGAGTGTGTTTCTTGTAAGGCGAGATACTATTTGTTTCCCAGTCAGAAATGGAGTTGAATCACATGCAGTTTCTGCTCCTACAAGCAAGAGTTGTTTTCTGGTAAGAAGAGTCACTATTGCGCTTCATTTGCCATACACAGTGCAAAAAGCACTAGCATCTGTTCCCAGCAAGTACAGTGTATTGGACTGAAGAGAAGCTACTGTTCTTGTCAGTTTCCTATGGAGAGTTGAACTAGATATTGCCCGTGTGTCGGAAGCACAGTTCCTTTGTTCTGAGCAAGGTCACTGTTCTGGCCCTATAGGAAACACAGTAGATTAGAAGAGTACTCTTTTCTCAAAAGCAGAGTGTGTTTCTTGTAAGGCGAGATAGTATTTGTTTCCCAGTCAGAAATGGAATTGAATCACCTGCAATTTCTGATCCTACGAGCACGAGTTGTTTTCTGGTAAGAAGAGACACTATTGCGCTCCATTTGCCATACACAGTGCAAATATCACTAGCATCTGTTCCCAGCATGTACAGTGTATTGGACTGAAGAGAAGCTACTCTTCTTGTCAGTTTCCTAATCAGAGTTGAACTAGATATGGCCCGAGTGTCGGAAGCACAGTTCCTTTGTTCTGAGCAAGCTCACTGTTCTGGCCCTGTAGGAATCACAGTAGAGTAGAAGAGTGCTCTTTTCTCAAAAGCAGAGTGTGTTTGTTGTAAGGCGAGCTAGTATTTGTTTCCCAGTCAGAAATGGAGTTGAATCACATGCAGTTTCTTCTCCTACAAGCAAGAGTTGTTTTCTGGTAAGAAGAGTCACTATTGCGCTCCATTTGCCATACACAGTGCAAATATCACTAGCATCTGTTCCCAGCATGTACAGTGTATTGGACTGAAGAGAAGCTACTCTTCTTGTCAGTTTCCTAATCAGAGTTGAACTAGATATGGCCCGAGTGTCGGAAGCACAGTTCCTTTGTTCTGAGCAAGCTCACTGTTCTGGCCCTATAGGAATCACAGTAGAGTAGAAGAGTGCTCTTTACTCAAAAGCAGAGTGTTTTTCTTGTAAGGCGAGCTAGTGTTTGTTTCCCAGTCGTAAACGGAGTTGAATCACATGCAGTTTCTGGTCCTACTAGCAATAGTTGTTTTCTGCTAAGAACAGTCACGATTGCGCTCCCATTGCCATACACAGTGCAAATAGCACTCGTGTCTGTTCCCAGCAATTACAGTGTATTGGACTGAAGAGAAGCTACTGTTCTTGTCAGTTTCCTAAGCAGAGTTGAACTAGATATGGCCCGTGTGTTGGACGCACAGTTTTATTGTTCTGAACAAGCTCACTGTTCTGGCCCTATAGGAAACACAGTAGATTAGAAGAGTGCTCTTTTCTCAAAAGCAGAGTATGTTTCTTGTAAGGCGAGCTAGTATTTGTTTCCCAGTCAGAAATGGAGTTGAATCACATGCATTTTCTGCTCCTACGAGAAAGAGTTGTTTTCTGGTAAGAAGAGCAACTATTGCACTCCATTTGCCATACACAGTGCAAATAGCACTAGCTTCTGTTCCCAGCATGTACAGTGTATTGGACTGAAGAGAAGCTACTGTTCTTGTCAGTTTCCTAAGCAGAGTTGAACTAGATATGGCCCGTGTGTCGGAAGCACAGTTCCTTTGTTCTGAGCAAGCTCACTGTTCTGGCCCAATAGGAATCACAGTAGAGGAGAAGAGTGCTCTTTTCTCAAAAGCAGAGTGTGTTTCTTGTAAGGCGAGCTAGTGTCTGTTTCCCAGTCGTAAACGGAGTTGAATCACATGCAGTTTCTTGTCCTACTAGCAAGAGTTGTTTTCAGCTAAGAATAGTCATGATTGTGTTTCCATTGCCTACACAGTGCAAATAGCACTCACGTCTGTTCCCAGCAAGTACAGTGTATTGGACTGAAGAGAAGCTACTGTTCTTGTCAGTTTCCTAAGCAGAGTTGAACTAGATATGGCCCGTGTGTGGGAAGCACAGTTCCTTTGTTCTGAGCAAGCTCACTGTTCTGGCCCTATAGGAAACACAGTAGATTAGAAGAGTGCTCTTTTCTCAAAAGCAGAGTATGTTTCTTGTAAGGCGAGCTAGTATTTGTTTCCCAGTCAGAAATGGAGTTGAATCACATGCAGTTTCTGCTCCTACAAGCAAGAGTTGTTTTCTGGTAAGAAGAGTCACTATTGCGCTCCATTTGCCATACACAGTGCAAATAGCACTAGCGTCTGTTCCCAGCAAGTACAGTGTATTGGACTGAAGAGAAGCTACTGTTCTTGTCAGTTTCCTATGGAGAATTGAACTAGATATGGCCCGTGTGTCGGAAGCACAGTTCCTTTGTTCTGAGCAAGCTCACTGTTCTGGCCCTATAGGAAACACAGTAGATTAGAAGAGTGCTCTATTCTCAAAAGCAGAGTGTGTTTCTTGTAAGGCGAGATAGTATTTGTTTCCCAGTCAGAAATGGAATTGAGTCACCTGCAATTTCTGGTCCTACGAGCACGAGTTGTTTTCTGGTAAGAAGAGTCACTATTGCACTCCATTTGCCATACACAGTGAAAATAGCTCTAGCGTCTGTTCCCAGCAAGTACAGTGTATTGAACTGAAGAGATGCTACTGTTCTTGTCAGTTTCTTAAGCATATTTGAACTAGATATGGCCCGTGTGTCGGAAGCACAGTTCCTTTGTTCTGAGCAAGCTCAGTGTTCTGGCCTTGTAGGAATCACAGTAGAGTAGAAGAGTGCTCTTTTCTCAAAAGCAGAATATGTTTCTTGTAAGGCGAGCTAGTGTTTGTTTCCCAGTCGTAAATGGAGTTGAATCACATGCAGTTTCTGCTCCTACTAGGAAGAGTTGTTTTCTGCTAAGAACAGTCACAATTGTGCTCCCATTGCCAAACACAGTGCAAATAGCATTCGCGTCTGTGCCCAGCAAGTACAGTGTATTGGACTGAAGAGAAGCTACTGTTCTTGTCAGTTTCCTAAGCAGATTTGAACTAGATATGGCCCGTGTGTCGGAAGCACAGTTCCTTTGTTCTGAGCAAGCTCACTGTTCTGGCCCTGTAGGAATCACAGTAGAGTAGAAGAGTGCTCTTTTCTCAAAAGCAGAGTGTGTTTCTTGTAAGGCGAGCTATTGTTTGTTTCCCAGTCGTAAACGGAGTTGAATCACATGCAGTTTCTTGTCCTACTAGCAAGAGTTGTTTTCAGCTAAGAATAGTCACGATTTCGCTCCTATTGCCTACACAGTGCAAATAGCACTCACGTCTGTTCCCAGCAAGTACAGTGTATTGGACTGAAGAGAAGCTACTGTTCTTGTCAGTTTCCTAAGCAGAGTTGAACTAGATATGGCCCGTGTGTCGGAAGCACAGTTCTTGTGTTCTGAGAATGCTCACTGTTCTGGCCCTATAGGAAACACAGTAGATTAGAAGAGTGCTCTTTTCTCAAAAGCAGAGTATGTTTCTTGTAAGGCGAGCTAGTATTTGTTTCCCAGTCAGAAATGGAGTTGAATCACATGCAGTTTCTCCTCCTACGAACAAGAGTTTTTTTCTGGTAAGAAGAGTCACTATTGTGCTCCATTTGCCATACACAGTGCAAATAGCACTAGCGTCTGTTCCCAGCAAGTACAGTGTATTGGACTGAAGAGAAGCTACTGTTCTTGTCAGTTTCCTAAGTAGAGTTGAACTAGATATGGCCTGTGTGTCGGAAGCACAGTTCCTTTGTTTTGAGCAAGCTCACTGTTCTGGCCCTATAGGAAACACTGTAGATTAGAAGAGTGCTCTTTTCTCAAAAGCAGAGTGTGTTTCTTGTAAGGCGAGATAGTATTTGTTTCCCAGTCAGAAATGGAATTGAATCACATGCAGTATCTGGTCCTACGAGCACGAGTTGTTTTCTGGTAAGAAGAGTCACTATTGCACTCCATTTGCCATACACAGTGAAAATAGCTCTAGCGTCTGTTCCCAGCAAGTACAGTGTATTGGACTGAAGAGATGCTACTGTTCTTGTCAGTTTCCTAAGCAGATTTGAACTAGATATGGCCCGTGTGTCGGAAGCACAGTTCCTTTGTTCTGAGCAAGCTCACTGTTCTGGCCCTGTAGGAATCACAGTAGAGTAGAAGAGTGCTCTTTTCTCAAAAGCAAGTGTGTTTGTTGTAAGATGATCTAGTGTTTGTTTCCCAGTCGTAAATGGAGTTGAATCACATGCAGGTTCTGGTCCTACTAGCAAGAGTTGTTTTCTGCTAAGAACAGTCACAATTGAGCTCCCATTGCCATACTCAGTGCAAATAGCACTCGCCTCTGAGCCCAGCAAGTACAGTGTATTGGACTGAAGAGAAGCTACTGTTCTTGTCAGTTTCCTAAGCAGAGTTGAACTAGATATGGCCCGTGTGTCGGAAGCACAGTTCTTTTGTTCTGAGCAAGCTCACTGTTCTGGCCCTATAGAAAACACAGTAGATTAGAAGAGTGCTCTTTTCTCAAATGCAGAGTATGTTTCTTGTATGGCGAGCTAGTATTTGTTTCCCAGTCAGAAATGGAGTTGAATCACATGCAGTTTCTGCTCCTACAAGCAAGAGTTTTTTTCTGGTAAGAAGATTCACTATTGAGCTCCATTTGCCATACACAGTGCAAATAGCACTAGCGTCTGTTCCCAGCAATTACAGTGTATTGGACTGAAGAGAAGCTACTGTTCTTGTCAGTTTCGTAAGCAGAGTTGAACTAGATATGGCCCGTGTGTTGGACGCACAGTTCTATTGTTCTGAACAAGCTCACTATTCTGGCCCTATAGGAAACACAGTAGATTAGAAGAGTGCTCTTTTCTCAAAAGCAGAGTATGTTTCTTGTAAGGAGAGCTAGTATTTGTTTCCCAGTCAGAAATGGAGTTGAATCACATGCAGTTTCTGCTCCTACGAGCAAGAGTTGTTTTCTGGTAAGAAGAGTCACTATTGCACTCCATTTGCCATACACAGTGCAAATAGCACTAGCATCTGTTCCCAGCAAGTACAGTGTATTGGACTGAAGAGAATCTACTATTCTTGTCAGTTTCCTAAGCAGTGTTGAACTAGATATGGCCCGTGTTTCGGGAGCACAGTTCCTTTGTTCTGAGCAAGCTCACTGTTCTGGCCCTATAGGAAACACAGTAGATTAGAAGAGTGCTCTTTTCTCAAAAGAAGAGTGTATTTCTTGTAAGGCGAGCTAGTGTCTGTTTCCCAGTCCTAAACGGAGTTGAATCACATGCAGTTTCTTGTCCTACTAGCAAGAGTTGTTTTCAGCTAAGAATAGTCATGATTGCGCATCCATTGCCTACAAAGTGCAAATAGCACTCGTGTCTGTTCCCAGCAAGTACAGTGTATTGGACTGAAGAGAAGCTACTGTTCTTGTCAGTTTCATAAGCAGAGTTGAACTAGATATGGCCCGTGTGTCAGAAGCACAGTTCCTTTGTTCTGAGCAAGCTCACTGTTCTGGCCCTATAGGAAACACAGTAGAGTATAAGAGTGCTCTTTTCTCAAAAGCAGAGTGTGCTTCTTGTAATGTGAGCTATTGTTTCTTTCCCAGTCGTAAACGGAGTTGAATCACATGCAGTTTCTTGTCCTACTAGCAAGAGTTGTTTTCAGCTAAGTATAGTCACGATTGCGCTCCCATTGCCTACACCGTGCAAATAGCACTTACGTGTGTTCCCAGCAAGTACAGTGTATTGGACTGAAGAGAAGCTACAGTTCTTGTCAGTTTCCTAAGCAGAGTTGAACTAGATATGGCCCGTGTGTCGGAAGCACAGTTCCTTTGTTCTGAGCAAGCTCACTGTTCTGGCCCTTTAGTAAACACAGTATGTTAGAAGAGTGCTCTTTTCTCAAAAGCAGAGTGTGTTTCTTGTAAGGCAAGCTAGTATTTGTTTCCCAGTCAGAAAAGGAGTGGAATCACATGCAGTTTCTGGTCCTACGAGCAAGTGTTGTTTTCTGGTAAGAAGAGTCACTATTGCGCTCCATTTGCCTACACAGTGCAAATAGCACTAGCGTCTGTTCCCAGCAAGTACAGTGTATTGGACTGAAGAGAAGCTACTGTTCTTGTCAGTTTCCTAAGTAGAGTTGAACTAGATATGGCCCGTGTGTTGGAAGCACAGTTCTTTTGTTCTGAGCAAGCTCATTGTTCTAGCCCTATAGGAAACACAGTAGATAAGAAGAGTGCTCTTTTTTCAAAAGCAGAGTATGTTTCTTGTAAGGTGAGCTAGTATTTGTTTCCCAGTCAGAAATGGAGTTGAATCACATGCAGTTTCTGTTCCTACAAGCAAGAGTTGTTTTCTGGTAAGAAGAGTCACTATTGTGCTCCATTTGCCATACACAGTGCAAATAGCACTAGCGTCTGTTCCCAGCAAGTACAGTGTATTGGACTGAAGAGAAGCTACTCTTCTTGTCAGTTTCCTATGGAGAGTTGAACTAGATATGGCCCGTGTGTCGGAAGCACAGTTCCTTTGTTCTGAGCAAGCTCACTGTTCTGGCCCTATAGGAAACACAGTAGATTAGAAGAGTGCTCTTTTCTCAAAAGCAGAGTGTGTTTTTTGAAGGCGAGCTAGTGTTTGTTTCCTAGTCGTAAACGGAGTTGAATCACATGCAGTTTCTTGTCCTACTAGCAAGAGGTGTTTTCAGCTAAGAATAGCCACGATTGCGCTCCCATTGCCTACACAGTGCAAATAGCACTCACGTCTGTTCCCAGCAAGTACAGTGTATCGGACTGAAGAGAAGCTACTGTTCTTGTAAGTTTCCTAAGCAGAGTTGAACTAGATATGGCTCGTGTGTCGGAAGCACAGTTCCTTTGTTCTGAGCAAGGTCACTGTTCTGGCCCTATAGGAATCACAGTAGAGTAGCGGAGTGCTCTTTTCTCAAAAGCAGAGTATGTTTCTTGTAAGGCGAGCTAGTATTTGTTTCCCAGTCAGATATGGAGTTGAATCCCATGCATTTTCTGCTCCTACAAGCAAGAGTTGTTTTCTGGTAAGAAGAGTCACTATTGCGCTCCATTTGCCATACACAGAGCAAATAGCACTAGCGTCTGTTCCCAGCAAGTACAGTGTATTGGACTGAAGAGAAGCTACTGTTCTTGTCAGTTTCCTATGCAGAGGTGAACTAGATATGGCCCGTGTGTTGGAAGCACAGTTCCTTTGTTCTGAGCAAGCTCACTGTTCTGGCCCTATAGGAAACACAGTAGTTTAGAAGAGTGCTCTTTTCTCAAAAGCAGAGTGTGTATCTTGTAAGGCGAGCTAGTGTTTGCTTCCCAGTCGTAAACGGAGTTGAATCACATGCAGTTTCTGGTCCTACTAGCAAGAGTTGTTTTCTGCTAAGAACAGTCACGATTGCGCTCCCATTGCCATACACAGTGCAAATAGCACTCACGTCTGTTCCCAGCAAGTACAGTGTATTGGACTGAAGAGATGCAACTGTTCTTGTCAGTTTCCTAAGCAGAGTTGAACTAGATATTACCGTGTGTCGGAAGCACAGTTCCTTTGTTCTGAGCAAGCTCACTGTTCTGGCCCTATAGGAATCACAGTAGAGTAGAAGAGTGCTCTTTTCTCAAAAGCAGAGTATGTTTCTTGTAAAGCGAGCTAGTATTTGTTACCCAGTCAGAAATGGAGTTGAATCACATGCAGTTTCTGCTCCTACAAGCAAGAGTTGTTTTCTGGTAAGAAGAGTCACTATTGTGCTCCATTTGCCATACACAGAGCAAATAGCACTAGCATCTGTTCCCAGCAAGTACAGTGTATTGGACTGAAGAGAAGCTACTGTTCTTGTCAGTTTCCTATGCAGAGTTGAACTAGATATGGCCCTTGTGTCAGAAGCACAGTTCCTTTGTTCTGAGCAAGCTCACTGTTCTGGCCCTATAGGAAACACAGTAGAGTAGAAGAGTGCTCTTTTCTCAAAAGCAGAGTGTGTTTGTTGTAAGGCGAGCTAGTATTGGTTTCCCAGTCAGAAATGGAGTTGAATCACATGCAGTTTCTTCTCCTACAAGCAAGAGTTGTTTTCTGGTAAGAAGAGTCACTATTGCGCTCCATTTGCCATACACAGTGCAAATAGCACTAGCGTCTGTTCCCAGCAAGTACAGTGTATTGGACTGAAGAGAAGCTACTGTTCTTGTGAGTTTCCTATGGAGAGTTGAACTAGATATGGCCCGTGTGTCGGAAGCACAGTTCCTTTGTTCTGAGCAAGCTCACTGTTCTGGCCCTATAGGAATCACAGTAGAGTAGAAGAGTGCTCTTTACTCAAAAGCAGAGTGTTTTTCTTGTAAGGCGAGCTAGTGTTTGTTTCCCAGTCGTAAACGGAGTTGAATCACATGCAGTTTCTGGTCCTACTAGCAATAGTTGTTTTCTGCTAAAGCAGTCACGATTGCGCTCCCATTGCCATACACAGTGCAAATAGCACTCATGTCTGTTCCCAGCAATTACAGTGTATTGGACTGAAGAGAAGCTACTGTTCTTGTCAGTTTCCTAAGCAGAGTTGAAATAGATATGGCCCGTGTGTTGGACGCACAGTTCTATTGTTCTGAACAAGCTCACTGTTCTGGCCCTATAGGAAACACAGTAGATTAGAAGAGTGCTCTTTTCTCAAAAGCAGAGTATGTTTCTTGTAAGGCGAGCTAGTATTTGTTTCCCAGTCAGAAATGGAGTTGAATCACATGCAGTTTCTGCTCCTACGAGCAAGAGTTGTTTTCTGGTAAGAAGAGTCACTATTGCACTCCATTTGCCATACACAGTGCAAATAGCACTAGCGTCTGTTCCCAGCATGTACAGTGTATTGGACTGGAGAGAAGCTACTCTTCTTGTCAGTTTCCTAAGCAGAGTTGAACTAGATATGGCCCGTGTGTCGGAAGCACAGTTCCTTTGTTCTGAGCAAGCTCACTGTTCTGGCCCAATAGGAATCACAGTAGAGTAGAAGAGTGCTCTTTTCTCAAAAGTAGAGTGTGTTTCTTGTAAGGCGAGCTAGTGTCTGTTTCCCAGTCGTAAACGGAGTTGAATCACATGCAGTTTCTTGTCCTACTAGCAAGAGTTGTTTTCAGCTTAGAATAGTCATGATTGTGCTTCCATTGCCTACACAGTGCAAATAGCACTCACGTCTGTTCCCAGCAAGTACAGTGTATTGGACTGAAGAGAAGCTACTGTTCTTGTCAGTTTCCTAAGCAGAGTTGAACTAGATATGGCCCGTGTGTCGGAAGTACAGTTCCTTTGTTCTGAGCAAGCTCACTGTTCTGGCCTTATAGGAAACACAGTAGATTAGAAGAGTGCTCTTTTCTCAAAAGCAGAGTATGTTTCTTGTAAGGCGAGCTAGTATTTGTTTCCCAGTCAGAAATGGAGTTGAATCACATGCAGTTTCTGCTCCTACAAGCAAGTGTTGTTTTCTTGTAAGAAGAGTCACTATTGCGCTCCATTTGCCATACACAATGCAAATAGCACTAGCGTCCGTTCCCAGCAAGTACAGTGTATTGGACTGAAGAGAAGCTACTGTTCTTGTGAGTTTCCTATGGAGAGTTGAACTAGATATGGCCCGTGTGTAGGAAGCACAGTTCCTTTGTTCTGAGCAAGCTCACTGTTCTGGCCCTATAGGAAACACAGTAGATTAGAAGAGTGCTCTTTTCTCAAAAGCAGAGTGTGTTTCTTGTAAGGCAAGATAGTATTTGTTTCCCAGTCAGAAATGGAATTGAATCACCTGCAATTTCTGGTCCTAGGAGCACGAGTTGTTTTCTGGTAGGAAGAGTCACTATTGCACTCCATTTGCCATACACAGTGAAAATAGCTCTAGCGTTTGTTCCCAGCAAGTACAGTGTATTGGACTGAAGAGACGCTACTGTTCTTGTCAGTTTCCTTAGCAGATTTGAACTATATGGCCCGTGTGTCGGAAGCACAGTTCCTTTGTTCTGAGCAAGCTCACTGTTCTGGCCCTGTAGGAATCACAGTAGAGTAGAAGAGTGCTCTTTTCTCAAAAGCAGAATATGTCTTGTAAGGCGAGCTAGTGTTTGTTTCCCAGTCGTAAATGGAGTTGAATCACATGCAGTTTCTGCTCCTACTAGCAAGAGTTTTTTTCTGCTAAGAACAGTCACGATTGTGCTCCCATTGCCATACACAGTGCAAATAGCACTCGTGTCTGTTCCCAGCAAGTACAGTGTATTGGACTGAAGAGAAGCTACTGTTCTTTTCAGTTTCCTAAGCAGAGTTGAACTAGATATAGCCCGTGTGATGGACGCACAGTTCTATTTTTCTGAACAAGCTCACTGTTCTGGCCCTAAAGGAAACACAGTAGATTAGAAGAGTGCTCTTTTCTCAAAAGCAGAGTATGTTTCTTGTACGGCAAGCTAGTATTTGTTTCCCAGTCAGAAATGGAGTTGAATCACATGCAGTTTCTGCTCCTACGAGCAAGAGTTGTTTTCTGGTAAGAAGAGTCACTATTGCACTCCATTTGCCATACACAGTGCAAATAGCACTAGCGTCTGTTCCCAGCAAGTACAGTGTATTGGACTGAAGAGAAGCTACTATTCTTGTCAGTTTCCTAAGCAGAGTTGAACTAGATATGGCCCGTGTTTTGGGAGCACAGTTCCTTTGTTCTGAGCAAGCTCACTGTTCTGGCCCTATAGGAAACACAGTAGATTAGAAGAGTGCTCTTTTCTCAAAAGCAGAGTGTATTTCTTGTAAGGCGAGCTAGTGTCTGTTTCCCAGTCGTAAACGGAGTTGAATCACATGCAGTTTCTTGTCCTACTAGCAAGAGTTGTTTTCAGCTTAGAATAGTCATGATTGTGCTTCCATTGCCTACACAGTGCAAATAGCACTCACGTCTGTTCCCAGCAAGTACAGTGTATTGGACTGAAGAGAAGCTACTGTTCTTGTCAGTTTCCTAAGCAGAGTTGAACTAGATATGGCCCGTGTGTCGGAAGTACAGTTCCTTTGTTCTGAGCAAGCTCACTGTTCTGGCCCTATAGGAAACACAGTAGATTAGAAGAGTGCTCTTTTCTCAAAAGCAGAGTATGTTTCTTGTAAGGCGAGCTAGTATTTGTTTCCCAGTCAGAAATGGAGTTGAATCACATGCAGTTTCTGCTCCTACAAGCAAGTGTTGTTTTCTTGTAAGAAGAGTCACTATTGCGCTCCATTTGCCATACACAATGCAAATAGCACTAGCGTCCATTCCCAGCAAGTACAGTGTATTGGACTGAAGAGAAGCTACTGTTCTTGTGAGTTTCCTATGGAGAGTTGAACTAGATATGGCCCGTGTGTCGGAAGCACAGTTCCTTTGTTCTGAGCAAGCTCACTGTTCTGGCCCTATAGGAAACACAGTAGATTAGAAGAGTGCTCTTTTCTCAAAAGCAGAGTGTGTTTCTTGTAAGGCAAGATAGTATTTGTTTCCCAGTCAGAAATGGAATTGAATCACCTGCAATTTCTGGTCCTAGGAGCACGAGTTGGTTTCTGGTAGGAAGAGTCCCTATTGCACTCCATTTGCCATACACAGTGAAAATAGCTCTAGCGTTTGTTCCCAGCAAGTACAGTGTATTGGACTGAAGAGAAGCTACTGTTCTTGTCAGTTTCCTTAGCAGATTTGAACTATATGGCCCGTGTGTCGGAAGCACAGTTCCTTTGTTCTGAGCAAGCTCACTGTTCTGGCCCTGTAGGAATCACAGTAGAGTAGAAGAGTGCTCTTTTCTCAAAAGCAGAATATGTCTTGTAAGGCGAGCTAGTGTTTGTTTCCCAGTCGTAAATGGAGTTGAATCACATGCAGTTTCTGCTCCTACTAGCAAGAGTTTTTTTCTGCTAAGAACAGTCACGATTGCGCTCCCATTGCCATACACAGTGCAAATAGCACTCGTGTCTGTTCCCAGCAAGTACAGTGTATTGGACTGAAGAGAAGCTACTGTTCTTTTCAGTTTCCTAAGCAGAGTTGAACTAGATATAGCCCGTGTGATGGACGCACAGTTCTATTTTTCTGAACAAGCTCACTGTTCTGGCCCTAAAGGAAACACAGTAGATTAGAAGAGTGCTCTTTTCTCAAAAGAAGAGTATGTTTCTTGTAAGGCGAGCTAGTATTTGTTTCCCAGTCAGAAATGGAGTTGAATCACATGCAGTTTCTGCTCCTACGAGCAAGAGTTGTTTTCTGGTAAGAAGAGTCACTATTGCACTCCATTTCCCATACACAGTGCAAATAGCACTAGCGTCTGTTCCCAGCAAGTACAGTGTATTGGACTGAAGAGAAGCTACTATTCTTGTCAGTTTCCTAAGCAGAGTTGAACTAGATATGGCCCGTGTTTTGGGAGCACAGTTCCTTTGTTCTGAGCAAGCTCACTGTTCTGGCCCTATAGGAAACACAGTAGATTAGAAGAGTGCTCTTTTCTCAAAAGCAGAGTGTATTTCTTGTAAGGCGAGCTAGTGTCTGTTTCCCAGTCCTAAACGGAGTTGAATCACATGCAGTTTCTTGACCTACTAGCAAGAGTTGTTTTCAGCTAAGAATAGTCATGATTGTGCTTCCATTTGCCATACACAGTGCAAATAGCACTAGCGTCTGTTCCCAGCAAGTACAGTGTATTGGACTGAAGAGAAGCTACTGTTCTTGTCAGTTTCCTATGCAGAGGTGATCTAGATATGGCCCGTGTGTTGGAAGCACAGTTCCTTTGTTCTGAGCAAGCTCACTGTTCGGGCCTTATAGGAATCACAGTAGAGTAAAAGAGTGCTCTTTTCTCAAAAGCAGAGTGTGTTTGTTGTAAGGCGAGCTAGTATTTGTTTCCCAGTCAGAAATGGAGTTGAATCACATGCAGTTTCTGCTCCTACGAGCAAGAGTTGTTTTCTGGTAAGAAGAGTCACTATTGCACTCCATTTGCCATACACAGTGCAAATAGCACTAGCGTCTGTTCCCAGCAAGTACAGTGTATTGGACTGAAGAGAAGCTACTGTTCTTGTCAGTTTCCTAAGCAGAGTTGAACTAGATATGGCCCGTGTGTCGGAAGCACAGTTCTTGTGTTCTGAGAATGCTCACTGTTCAGGCTCTAAAGGAAACACAGTAGATTAGAAGAGTGCTCTTTTCTCAAAAGCAGAGTATGTTTCTTGTAAGGCGAGCTAGTATTTGTTTCCCAGTCAGAAATGGAGTTGAATCACGTGCAGTTTCTCCCCCTACGAGCAAGAGTTGTTTTCTGGTAAGAAGAGTCACTATTGCACTCCATTTGCCATACACAGTGCAAATAGCACTAGCGCCTGTTCCCAGCATGTACAGTGTATTGGACTGAAGAGAAGCTACTCTTCTTGTCAGTTTCCTAAGCAGAGTTGAACTAGATATGGCCCATGTGTCGGAAGCACAGTTCCTTTGTTCTGAGCAAGCTCACTGTTCTGGCCCTGTAGGAAACACAGTAGATTAGAAGAGTGCTCTTTTCTCAAAAGCAGAGTGTGTTTCATGTAAGGCGAGCTAGTGTTTGTTTCCCAGTCAGAAATGGAGTGGAATCACATGCAGTTTCTGGTCCTACAAGCAACTGTTGTTTTCTGGTAAGAAGAGTCACGATTGCGCTCCATTTGCCATACACAGTGCAAATAGCACTAGCGTCTGTTCCCAGCAAGTACAGTGTATTGGACTGAAGAGAAGCTACTGTTCTTGTCATTTTCCTAAGCAGAGTTGAACTAGATATGGCCCGTCTGTCGGAAGCAGAGTTCCTTTGTTCTGAGCAAGCTCACTGTTCTGGCCCTATAGGAATCACAGTAGAGTAGAAGAGTGCTCTTTTCTCAAAAGCAGAGTGTGTTTCTTTTAAGGCGAGCTAGCGTTTTTTTCCAAGTTGTAAATCACATGCAGTTTCTGGTCCTAACACTAAGAGTTGTTTTCTGCTAAGAACAGTCACGATTGCGCTCCCATTGCCATACACAGTGCAAATAGCACTTGCGTCTGTTCCCAGCAAGTACAGTGTATTGGACTGAAGAGAAGCTACTGTTCTTGTCAGTTTCCTAAGCAGAGTTGAACTAGATATGGCCCGTGTGTCGGAAGCACAGTTCCTTTGTTCTGAGCAAGCTCACTGTTCTGGCCTTATAGGAAACACAGTAGAGTATAAGAGTGCTATTTTCTCAAAAGCAGAGTGTGTTTCTTGTAAGGCGAGCTATTGTTTGTTTCCCAGTCGTAAATGGAGTTGAATCACATGCAGTTTCTTGTCCTACTAGCAAGAGTTGTTTTCAGCTAAGAATAGTCACGATTGCGCTCCCATTGCCTACACAGTGCAAATAGCACTCACGTCTGTTCCCAGCAAGTACAGTGTATTGGACTGAAGAGACGCTACTGTTCTTGTCAGTTTCCTAAGCAGATTTGAACTAGATATGGCCCGTGTGTCGGAAGCACAGTTCCTTTGTTCTGAGCAAGCTCACTGTTCTGGCCCTGTAGGAATCACAGTAGAGTAGAAGAGTGCTCTTTTCTCAAAAGCAGAATATGTCTGGTAAGGCGAGCTAGTGTTTGTTTTCCAGTCGTAAATGGAGTTGAATCACATGCAGTTTCTGCTCTTACTAGCAAGAGTTGTTTTCTGCTAAGAAGGGTCACGATTGCGCTCCCATTGCCATACACAGTGCAAATAGCACTCGTGTCTGTTCCCAGCAAGTACAGTGTATTGGACTGAAGAGAAGCTACTGTTCTTGTCAGTTTCCTAAGCAGAGTTGAACTAGATATGGCCCGTGTGTCGGAAGCACAGTTCCTTTGTTCTGAGCAAGCTCACTGTTCTGGCCCTATAGGAAACACAGTAGATTACAAGAGTGCTCTTTTCTCAAAAGCAGAGTGTGTTTCTTGTAAGGCGAGATAGTATTTGTTTCCCAGTCAGAAATGGAGTTGAATTACATGCAGTTTCTGCTCCTACGAGCAAGAGTTGTTTTCTGGTAAAAAGAGTCACTATTGTACTCCATTTGCAATACACAGTGCAAATAGCACTAGCGTCTGTTCCCAGCATGTACAGTGTATTGGACTGAAGAGAAGCTACTGTTCTTGTCAGTTTCCTAAGCAGAGTTGAACTAGATATGGCCCGTGTGTCGGAAGCACAGTTCCTTTGTTCTGAGCAAGCTCACTGTTCTGGCCCAATAGGAATCACAGTAGAGTAGAAGAGTGCTCTTTTCTCAAAAGCAGAGTGTGTTTCTTGTAAGGCGAGCTAGCGTCTGTTTCCCAGTCGTAAACGGAGTTGAATCACATGCAGTTTCTTGTCCTACTAGCAAGAGTTGTTTTCAGCTTAGAATAGTCATGATTGTGCTTCCATTGCCTACACAGTGCAAATAGCACTCACGTCTGTTCCCAGCAAGTACAGTGTATTGGACTGAAGAGAAGCTACTGTTCTTGTCAGTTTCCTAAGCAGAGTTGAACTAGATATGGCCCGTGTGTTGGAAGCACAGTTCCTTTTTTCTGAGCAAGCTCACTGTTCTGGCCCTATAGGAAACACAGTAGATTAGAAGAGTGCTCTTTTCTCAAAAGCAGAGTATGTTTCTTGTAAGGCGAGCTAGTATTTGTTTCCCAGTCAGAAATGGAGTTGAATCACATGCAGTTTCTTGTCCTACGAGCAAGAGTTGTTTTCTGGTAAGAAGAGTCACTATTGCACTCCATCTGCCATACACAGTGCAAATAGCACTAGCGTCTGTTCCCAGCAAGTACAGTGTATTGGACTGAAGAGAAGCTACTATTCTTGTCAGTTTCCTAAGCAGAGTTGAACTAGATATGGCCCGTGTTTCGGGAGCACAGTTCCTTTGTTCTGAGCAAGCTCACTGTTCTGGCCCTATAGGAAACACTGTAGATTAGAAGAGTGCTCTTTTCTCAAAAGCAGAGTGTATTTCTTGTAAGGCGAGCTAGTGTCTGTTTCCCAGTCCTAAACGGAGTTGAATCACATGCACTTTCTTGACCTACTAGCAAGAGTTGTTTTCAGCTAAGAATAGTCATGATTGTGCTTCCATTTGCCATACACAGTGCAAATAGCACTAGCGTCTGTTCCCAGCAAGTACAGTGTATTGGACTGAAGAGAAGCTACTGTTCTTGTCAGTTTCCTATGCAGAGGAGATCTAGATATGGCCCGTGTGTTGGAAGCACAGTTCCTTTGTTCTGAGCAAGCTCACTGTTCGGGCCCTATAGGAATCATAGTAGAGTAGAAGAGTGCTCTTTTCTCAAAAGCAGAGTGTGTTTGTTGTAAGGCGAGCTAGTATTTGTTTCCCAGTCAGAAGTGGAGTTGAATCACATGCAGTTTCTGCTCCTACGAGCAAGAGTTGTTTTCTGGTAAGAAGAGTCACTATTGCACTCCATTTGCCATACACAGTGCAAATAGCACTAGCGTCTGTTCCCAGCAAGTACAGTGTATTGGACTGAAGAGAAGCTACTGTTCTTGTCAGTTTCCTAAGCAGAGTTGAAATAGATATGGCCCGTGTGTCGGAAGCACAGTTCTTGTGTTCTGAGAATGCTCACTGTTCTGGCTCTATAGGAAACACAGTAGATTAGAAGAGTGCTCTTTTCTCAAAAGCAGAGTATGTTTCTTGTAAGGCAAGCTACTATTTGTTTCCCAGTCAGAAATGGAGTTGAATCACATGCAGTTTCTCCCCCTACGAGCAAGAGTTGTTTTCTGGTAAGAAGAGTCACTATTGCACTCCATTTGCCATACACAGTGCAAATAGCACTAGCGCCTGTTCCCAGCATGTACAGTGTATTGGACTGAAGAGAAGCTACTCTTCTTGTCAGTTTCCTAAGCAGAGTTGAACTAGATATGGCCCGTGTGTCGGAAGCACAGTTCCTTTGTTCTGAGCAAGCTCACTGTTCTGGCCCTATAGGAAACACAGTATGTTAGAAGAGTGCTCTTTTCTCAAAAGCAGAGTGTGTTTATTGTAAGGCAAGCTAGTATTTGTTTCCCAGTCAGAAATGGAGTTGAATCACATGCAGTTTCTGCTCCTACGAGCAAGAGTTGTTTTCTGGTAAGAAGAGTCACTATTGCACTCCATTTGCCATACACAGTGCAAATAGCACTAGCGTCTGTTCCCAGCATGTACAGTGTATTGGACTGGAGAGAAGCTACTCTTCTTGTCAGTTTCCTAAGCAGAGTTGAACTAGATATGGCCCGTGTGTCGGAAGCACAGTTCCTTTGTTCTGAGCAAGCTCACTGTTCTGGCCCAATAGGAATCACAGTAGAGTAGAAGAGTGCTCTTTTCTCAAAAGCAGAGTGTGTTTCTTGTAAGGCGAGCTAGTGTCTGTTTCCCAGTCGTAAACGGAGTTGAATCACATGCAGTTTCTTGTCCTACTAGCAAGAGTTGTTTTCAGCTTAGAATAGTCATGATTGTGCTTCCATTGCCTACACAGTGCAAATAGCACTCACGTCTGTTCCCAGCAAGTACAGTGTATTGGACTGAAGAGAAGCTACTATTCTTGTCAGTTTCCTAAGCAGAGTTGAACTAGATATGGCCCGTGTGTCGGAAGTACAGTTCCTTTGTTCTGAGCAAGCTCACTGTTCTGGCCCTATAGGAAACAGTAGATTAGAAGAGTGCTCTTTTCTCAAAAGCAGAGTATGTTTCTTGTAAGGCGAGCTAGTATTTGTTTCCCAGTCAGAAATGGAGTTGAATCACATGCAGTTTCTGCTCCTACAAGCAAGTGTTGTTTTCTTGTAAGAAGAGTCACTATTGCGCTCCATTTGCCATACACAATGCAAATAGCACTAGCGTCTGTTCCCAGCAAGTACAGTGTATTGGACTGAAGAGAAGCTACTGTTCTTGTGAGTTTCCTTTGGAGAGTTGAACTAGATATGGCCCGTGTGTCGGAAGCACAGTTCCTTTGTTCTGAGCAAGCTCACTGTTCTGGCCCTATAGGAAACACAGTAGATTAGAAGAGTGCTCTTTTCTCAAAAGCAGAGTGTGTTTCTTGTAAGGCAAGATAGTATTTGTTTCCCAGTCAGAAATGGAATTGAATCACCTGCAATTTCTGGTCCTAGGAGCACGAGTTGTTTTCTGGTAGGAAGAGTCACTATTGCACTCCATTTGCCATACACAGTGAAAATAGCTCTAGCGTTTGTTCCCAGCAAGTACAGTGTATTGGACTGAAGAGACGCTACTGTTCTTGTCAGTTTCCTTAGCAGATTTGAACTATATGGCCCGTGTGTCGGAAGCACAGTTCCTTTGTTCTGAGCAAGCTCACTGTTCTGGCCCTGTAGGAATCACAGTAGAGTAGAAGAGTACTCTTTTCTCAAAAGCAGAATATGTCTTGTAAGGCGAGCTAGTGTTTGTTTCCCAGTCGTAAATGGAGTTGAATCACATGCAGTTTCTGCTCCTACTAGCAAGAGTTTTTTTCTGCTAAGAACAGTCACGATTGTGCTCCCATTGCCATACACAGTGCAAATAGCACTCGTGTCTGTTCCCAGCAAGTACAGTGTATTGGACTGAAGAGAAGCTACTGTTCTTTTCAGTTTCCTAAGCAGAGTTGAACTAGATATAGCCCGTGTGATGGACGCACAGTTCTATTTTTCTGAACAAGCTCACTGTTCTGGCCCTAAAGGAAACACAGTAGATTAGAAGAGTGCTCTTTTCTCAAAAGCAGAGTATGTTTCTTGTAAGGCGAGCTAGTATTTGTTTCCCAGTCAGAAATGGAGTTGAATCACATGCAGTTTCTGCTCCTACGAGCAAGAGTTGTTTTCTGGTAAGAAGAGTCACTATTGCACTCCATTTGCCATACACAGTGCAAATAGCACTAGCGTCTGTTCCCAGCAAGTACAGTGTATTGGACTGAAGAGAAGCTACTATTCTTGTCAGTTTCCTAAGCAGAGTTGAACTAGATATGGCCCGTGTTTTGGGAGCACAGTTCCTTTGTTCTGAGCAAGCTCACTGTTCTGGCCCTATAGGAAACACAGTAGATTAGAAGAGTGCTCTTTTCTCAAAAGCAGAGTGTATTTCTTGTAAGGCGAGCTAGTGTCTGTTTCCCAGTCCTAAACGGAGTTGAATCACATGCAGTTTCTTGACCTACTAGCAAGAGTTGTTTTCAGCTAAGAATAGTCATGATTGTGCTTCCATTTGCCATACACTGTGCAAATAGCACTAGCGTCTGTTCCCAGCAAGTACAGTGTATTGGACTGAAGAGAAGCTACTGTTCTTGTCAGTTTCCTATGCAGAAGTGATCTAGATATGGCCCGTGTGTTGGAAGCACAGTTCCTTTGTTCTGAGCAAGCTCACTGTTCGGGCCCTATAGGAATCACAGTAGAGTAAAAGAGTGCTCTTTTCTCAAAAGCAGAGTGTGTTTGTTGTAAGGCGAGCTAGTATTTGTTTCCCAGTCAGAAATGGAGTTGAATCACATGCAGTTTCTGCTCCTACGAGCAAGAGTTGTTTTCTGGTAAGAAGAGTCACTATTGCACTCCATTTGCCATACACAGTGCAAATAGCACTAGCGTCTGTTCCCAGCAAGTACAGTGTATTGGACTGAAGAGAAGCTACTGTTCTTGTCAGTTTCCTAAGCTGAGTTGAACTAGATATGGCCCGTGTGTCGGAAGCACAGTTCTTGTGTTCTGAGAATGCTCACTGTTCAGGCTCTAAAGGAAACACAGTAGATTAGAAGAGTGCTCTTTTCTCAAAAGCAGAGTATGTTTCTTGTAAGGCGAGCTAGTATTTGTTTCCCAGTCAGAAATGGAGTTGAATCACGTGCAGTTTCTCCCCCTACGAGCAAGAGTTGTTTTCTGGTAAGAAGAGTCACTATTGCACTCCATTTGCCATACACAGTGCAAATAGCACTAGCGCCTGTTCCCAGCATGTACAGTGTATTGGACTGAAGAGAAGCTACTCTTCTTGTCAGTTTCCTAAGCAGAGTTGAACTAGATATGGCCCATGTGTCGGAAGCACAGTTCCTTTGTTCTGAGCAAGCTCACTGTTCTGGCCCTGTAGGAAACACAGTAGATTAGAAGAGTGCTCTTTTCTCAAAAGCAGAGTGTGTTTCTTGTAAGGCAAGCTAGTGTTTGTTTCCCAGTAAGAAATGGAGTGGAATCACATGCAGTTTCTGGTCCTACAAGCAACTGTTGTTTTCTGGTAAGAAGAGTCACGATTGCGCTCCATTTGCCATACACAGTGCAAATAGCACTAGCGTCTGTTCCCAGCAAGTACAGTGTATTGGACTGAAGAGAAGCTACTGTTCTTGTCATTTTCCTAAGCAGAGTTGAACTAGATATGGCCCGTCTGTCGGAAGCAGAGTTCCTTTGTTCTGAGCAAGCTCACTGTTCTGGCCCTATAGGAATCACAGTAGAGTAAAAGAGTGCTCTTTTCTCAAAAGCAGAGTGTGTTTCTTTTAAGGCGAGCTAGCGTTTTTTTCCCAGTTGTAAATCACATGCAGTTTCTGGTCCTAACACTAAGAGTTGTTTTCTGCTAAGAACAGTCACGATTGCGCTCCCATTGCCATACACAGTGCAAATAGCACTTGCGTCTGTTCCCAGCAAGTACAGTGTATTGGACTGAAGAGAAGCTACTGTTCTTGTCAGTTTCCTAAGCAGAGTTGAACTAGATATGGCCCGTGTGTCGGAAGCACAGTTCCTTTGTTCTGAGCAAGCTCACTGTTCTGGCCTTATAGGAAACACAGTAGAGTATAAGAGTGCTATTTTCTCAAAAGCGGAGTGTGTTTCTTGTAAGGCGAGCTATTGTTTGTTTCCCAGTCGTAAATGGAGTTGAATCACATGCAGTTTCTTGTCCTACTAGCAAGAGTTGTTTTCAGCTAAGAATAGTCACGATTGCGCTCCCATTGCCTACACAGTGCAAATAGCACTCACGTCTGTTCCCAGCAAGTACAGTGTATTGGACTGAAGAGAAGCTACTGTTCTTGTCACTTTCCTAAGCAGAGTTGAACTAGATATGGCCCGTGTGTCGGAAGCACAGTTCCTTTGTTCTGAGCAAGCTCACTGTTCTGGCCCTATAGGAAACACAGTAGGTTAGAAGAGTGCTCTTTTCTCAAAAGCAGAGTGTGTTTCTTGTAAGGCAAGATAGTATTTGTTTCCCAGTCAGAAATGGAATTGAATCACCTGCAATTTCTGGTCCTACGAGCACGAGTTGTTTTCTGGTAAGAACAGTCACTATTGCACTCCATTTGCCATACACAGTGAAAATAGCTCTAGCGTTTGTTCCCAGCAAGCACAGTGTATTGGACTGAAGAGACGCTACTGTTCTTGTCAGTTTCCTAAGCAGATTTGAACTAGATATGGCCCGTGTGTCGGAAGCACAGTTCCTTTGTTCTGAGCAAGCTCACTGTTCTGGCCCTGTAGGAATCACAGTAGAGTAGAAGAGTGCTCTTTTCTCAAAAGCAGAATATGTCTTGTAAGGCGAGCTAGTGTTTGTTTCCCAGTCGTAAATGGAGTTGAATCACATGCAGTTTCTGCTCCTACTAGCAAGAGTTGTTTTCTGCTAAGAACAGTCACGATTGCGCTCCCATTGCCATACACAGTGCAAATAGCACTCGTGTCTGTTCCCAGCAAGTACAGTGTATTGGACTGAAGAGAAGCTACTGTTCTTGTCAGTTTCCTAAGCAGAGTTGAACTAGATATAGCCCGTGTGATGGACGCACAGTTCTATTTTTCTGAACAAGCTCACTGTTCTGGCCCTAAAGGAAACACAGTAGATTAGAAGAGTGCTCTTTTCTCAAAAGCAGAGTGTGTTTATTGTAAGGCGAGCTATTGTTTGTTTCCCAGTCGTAAATGGAGTGGAATCACATGCAGTTTCTTGTCCTACGAGCAAGTGTTGTTTTCTGGTAAGAAGAGTCACTATTGAGCTCCATTTGCCATACACAGTGCAAATAGCACTAGCGTCTGTTTCCAGCAAGTACAGTGTATTGGACTGAAGAGAAGCTACTGTTCTTGTCAGTTTCCTAAGCAGAGTTGAACTAGATATGGCCCGTGTGTTGGAAGCACAGTTCTTTTGTTCTGAGGAAGCTCACTGTTCTGGCCCTATAGGAAACACAGTAGATTAGAAGAGTGCTCTTTTTTCAAAAGCAGAGTATGTTTCTTGTAAGGTGAGCTAGTATTTGTTTCACAGTCAGAAATGGAGTTGAATCACATGCACTTTCTTGACCTACTAGCAAGAGTTGTTTTCAGCTAAGAATAGTCATGATTGTGCTTCCATTTGCCATACACAGTGCAAATAGCACTAGCGTCTGTTCCCAGCAAGTACAGTGTATTGGACTGAAGAGAAGCTACTGTTCTTGTCAGTTTCCTATGCAGAGGAGATCTAGATATGGCCCGTGTGTTGGAAGCACAGTTCCTTTGTTCTGAGCAAGCTCACTGTTCTGGCCCTATAGGAATCACAGTAGAGTAGAAGAGTGCTCTTTTCTCAAAAGCAGAGTGTGTTTGTTGTAAGGCGAGCTAGTATTTGTTTCCCAGTCAGAAGTGGAGTTGAATCACATGCAGTTTCTGCTCCTACGAGCAAGAGTTGTTTTCTGGTAAGAAGAGTCACTATTGCACTCCATTTGCCATACACAGTGCAAATAGCACTAGCGTCTGTTCCCAGCAAGTACAGTGTATTGGACTGAAGAGAAGCTACTGTTCTTGTCAGTTTCCTAAGCAGAGTTGAACTAGATATGGCCCGTGTGTCGGAAGCACAGTTCTTGTGTTCTGAGAATGCTCACTGTTCAGGCTCTAAAGGAAACACAGTAGATTACAAGAGTGCTCTTTTCTCAAAAGCAGAGTATGTTTCTTGTAAGGAGAGCTAGTATTTGTTTCCCAGTCAGAAATGGAATTGAATCACATGCAGTTTCTGCTCCTACAAGCAAGAGTAGTTTTCTGGTAAGAAGAGTCACTATTGCGCTCCATTTGCCATACACAGTGCAAATAGCACTAGCGTCTGTTCCCAGCAAGTACAGTGTATTGGACTGAAGAGAAGCTACTGTTCTTGTCAGTTTCCTAAGCAGAGTTGAACTAGATATGGCCCGTGTGTCGGAAGCACAGTTCCTTTGTTCTGAGCAAGCTCACTGTTCTGGCCCTATAGGAAACACAGTAGATTAGAAGAGTGCTCTTTTCTCAAAAGCAGAGTGTGTTTATTGTAAGGCAAGATAGTATTTGTTTCCCAGTCAGAAATGGAATTGAGTCACCTGCAATTTCTGGTCCTACGAGCACGACTTGTTTTCTGGTAAGAACAGTCACTATTGCACTCCATTTGCCATACACAGTGAAAATAGCTCTAGCGTTTGTTCCCAGCATGTACAGTGTATTGGACTGAAGAGACGCTACTGTTCTTGTCAGTTTCCTAAGCAGATTTGAACTAGAAATGGCCCGTGTGTCGGAAGCACAGTTCCTTTGTTCTGAGCAAGCTCACTGTTCTGGCCCTGTAGGAATCACAGTAGAGTAGAAGAGTGCTCTTTTCTCAAAAGCAGAATATGTCTTGTAAGGCGAGCTAGTGTTTGTTTCCCAGTCGTAAATGGAGTTGAATCACATGCAGTTTCTGTTCCTACTAGCAAGAGTTGTTTTCTGCTAAAAAGGGTCACGATTGCGCTCCCATTGCCATACACAGTGCAAATAGCACTCGTGTCTGTTCCCAGCAAGTACAGTGTATTGGACTGAAGAGAAGCTACTGTTCTTGTCAGTTTCCTAAGCAGAGTTGAACTAGATATGGCCCGTGTGATGGACGCACAGTTCTATTGTTCTGAACAAGCTCACTGTTCTGGCCCTAAAGGAAACACAGTAGATTAGAAGAGTGCTCTTTTCTCAAAAGCAGAGTATGTTTCTTGTAAGGCGAGCTAGTATTTGTTTCCCAGTCAGAAATGGAGTTGAATCACATGCAGTTTCGGCTCCTACAAGCAAGAGTTGTTTTCTGGTAAAAAGAGTCACTATTGCGCTCCATTTGCCATACACAGTGCAAATAGCACTCACGTCTGTTCCCAGCAAGTACAGTGTATTGGACTGAGAGAAGCTACTGTTCTTGTCAGTTTCCTAAGCAGAGTTGCACTAGATATGGCCCGTGTGTCGGAAGCACAGTTCCTTTGTTCTGAGCAAGCTCACTGTTCTGGCCCTATAGGAAACAGAGTAGATTAGAAGAGTGCTCTTTTCTCAAAAGCAGAGTGTGTTTCTTGTAAGGCAAGATAGTATTTGTTTCCCAATCAGAAATGGAATTGAATCACCTGCAATTTCTGGTCCTACGAGCACGAGTGGTTTTCTGGTAAGAAGAGTCACTATTGCACTCCATTTGCCATACACAGTGAAAATAGCACTAGCGTCTGTTCCCAGCATGTACAGTGTATTGGACTGAAGAGAAGCTATTGTTCTTGTCAGTTTCCTAAGCAGAGTTGAACTAGATATGGCCCGTGTGTCGGAAGCACAGTTCCTTTGTTCTGAGCAAGGTCACTGTTCTGGCCCTATAGGAAACACAGTAGATTAGAAGAGTGCTCTTTTCTCAAAAGCAGAGTGTGTTTCTTGTAAGGCGAGCTAGTGTCTGTTTCCCAGTCGTAAACAGAGTTGAATCACATGCAGTTTCTGGTCCTACTAGCAAGAGTTGTTTTCAGCTAAGAATAGTCATGATTGTGCTTCCATTGCCTACTCAGTGCAAATAGCACTCACGTCTGTTCCCAGCAAGTACAGTGTATTGGACTGAAGAGAAGATACTGTTCTTGTCAGTTTCCTAAGCAGAGTTGAACTAGATATGGCACAGTTCCTTTGTTCTGAGCAAGCTCACTGTTCTGGCCCTATAGGAATCACAGTAGAGTATAAGAGTGCTCTTTTCTCAAAAGCAGAGTGTGTTTCTTGTAAGGCAAGCTATTGTTTGTTTCCCAGTCGTAAACGGAGTTGAATCACATGCAGTTTCTGGTCCTACTAGCAAGAGTTGTTTTCAGCTAAGAATAGTCACGATTGCGCTCCCATTGCCTACACAGTGCAAATAGCACTCACGTCTGTTCCCAGCAAGTACAGTGTATTGAAATGAAGAGAAGCTACTGTTCTTGTCAGTTTCCTAAGCAGAGTTGAACTAGATATGGCCCGTGTGTCGGAAGCACAGTTCTTTTGTTCTGAGGAAGTCACTGTTCTGGCCCTAGAGGAAACTCAGTAGATTAGAAGAGTGCTCTTTTTTCAAAAGCAGAGTATGTTTCTTGTAAGGTGAGCTAGTATTTGTTTCACAGTCAGAAATAGAGTTGAATCACATGCAGTTTCTGTTCCTATAAGCAAGAGTTGTTTTCTGGTAAGAAGAGTCACTATTGTGCTCCATTTGCCATACACAGTGCAAATAGCACTAGCGTCTGTTCCCAGCATGTACAGTGTATTGGACTGAAGAGAAGCTACTCTTCTTGTCAGTTTCCCAAGCAGAGTTGAACTAGATATGGCCCGTGTGTCGGAAGCACAGTTCCTTTGTTCTGAGCAAGCTCACTGTTCTGGCCCAATAGGAATCACAATAGAGTAGAAGAGTGCTCTTTTCTCAAAAGCAGAGTGTGTTTCTTGTAAGGCGAGCTAGTGTCTGTTTCCCTGTCGTAAACGGAGTTGAATCACATGCAGTTTCTTGTCCTACTAGCAAGAGTTGTTTTCAGCTTAGAATAGTCATGATTGTGCTTCCATTGCCTACACAGTGCAAATAGCACTCAAGTCTGTTCCCAGCAAGTACAGTGTATTGGACTGAAGAGAAGATACTGTTCTTGTCAGTTTCCTAAGCAGAGTTGAACTAGATATGGCCCGTGTGTCGGAAGCACAGTTCCTTTGTTCTGAGCAAGCTCACTGTTCTGGCCCTATAGGAAACACAGTAGATTAGAAGAGTGCTCTTTTCTCAAAAGCAGAGTATGTTTCTTGTAAGGAGAGCTAGTATTTGTTTCCCAGTCAGAAATGGAGTTGAATCACATGCAGTTTCTGCTCCTACAAGCAAGAGTTGTTTTCTGGTAAGAAGAGTCACTATTGTGCTCCATTTGCCATACACAGTGCAAATAGCACTAGCGTCTGTTCCCAGCAAGTACAGTGTAATGGACTGAAGAGAAGCTACTGTTCTTGTCAGTTTCCTAAGCAGAGTTGAACTAGATATGGCCCGTGTGTCGGAAGCACAGTTCTTGTGTTCTGAGAATGCTCACTGTTCTGGCTCTATAGGAAACACAGTAGATTAGAAGAGTGCTCTTTTCTCAAAAGCAGAATATGTTTCTTGTAAGGCGAGCTAGTATTTGTTTCCCAGTCAGAAATGGAGTTGAATCACATGCAGTTTCTGCTCCTACGAGCAAGAGTTGTTTTCTGGTAAGAAGAGTCACTATTGCACTCCATTTGCCATACACAGTGCAAATAGCACTAGCGTCTGTTCCCAGCATGTACAGTGTATTGGACTGAAGAGAAGTTTCTCTTCTTGTCAGTTTCCTAAGCAGATTTGAACTAGATAGGGCCCGTGTGTCGGAAGCACAGTTCTTTTGTTCTGAGCAAGGTCACTATTCTGGCCCTATAGGAATCACAGTAGAGTAGAAGAGTGCTCTTTTCTCAAAAGCAGAGTTTGTTTGTTGTAAGGCGAGCTAGTATTTGTTTCCCAGTCAGAAATGGAGTTGAATCACATGCAGTTTCTGTTCCTAAGAGCAAGAGTTGTTTTCTGGTAAGAAGAGTCAATATTGCACTCCATTTGCCACACACAGTGCAAATAGCACTCGTGGCTGTTCGCAGCAAGTACAGTGTATTGGACTGAAGAGAAGCTACTGTTCTTGTCAGTTTCCTAAGCAGAGTTCAACTAGATATGGCCCATGTGTCGGGAGCACATTTCCTTTTTTCTGAGCAAGCTTACTGATCTGACCCTATAGGAAACACAGTAGATTAGAAGAGTGCTCTTTTCTCAAAAGCAGAGTGTGTTTGTTGTAAGGCGATCTAGTGTTTGTTTCCCAGTCGTAAACGGAGTTGAAACACATGCAGATTCTGGTCCTACTAGCAAGAGTTGTTTTCTGCTAAGAACAATCACGATTGCGCTCCCATTGCCATACACAGTGCAAATAGCACTCTCGTCAGTTCCCAGCAAGTACAGTGTATTGGACTGAAGACAGGCTACTGTTCTTGTCAGTTTCCTATGGAGAGTTGAACTAGATATGGCCCGTGTGTCGGAATCACAGTTCTTTTGTTCTGAGCAAGCTCACTCTTCTGGCCCTATAGGAAACACAGTAGATAGAAGAGTGCTCTTTTCTCAAAAGCAGAGTGTGTTTCTTGTAAGGCGAGCTAGTATTTGTTTCCCAGTCAGAAATGGAGTTGAATCACATGCAGTTTCTGGTCCTAAGAGTACGAGTTGTTTTCTGGTAAGAAGAGTCACTATTGCACTCCATTTGCCATACACAGTGCAAATAGCTCTAGCGTCTGTTCCCAGCAAGTACAGTGTATTTGACTGAAGAGACGCTACTGTTCTTGTCAGTTTCCTAAGCAGATTTGAACTAGATATGGCCCGTGTGTCGGAAGCACAGTTCCTTTGTTCTGAGCAAGCTCACTCTTCTGGCCCTGTAGGAATCACAGTAGAGTAGAAGAGTGCTCTTTTCTCAAAAGCACAGTGTGTTTGTTGTAAGACGATCTAGTGTTTGTTTCCCAGTCATAAACGGAGTTGATTCACATGCAGTTTCTGGTCCTACTAGCAAGAGTTGTTTTCTGCTAAGAACAGTCACAATTGAGCTCCCATTGCCATACTCAGGGCAAATAGCACTCGCGTCTGTGCCAAGCAAGTACAGTGTATTGGACTGACAAGAAGCTACTGTTCTTGTCAGTTTCCTAAGCAGAGTTGAACTAGATATGGCCCGTGTGTCGGAAGCACAGTTCTTTTGTTCTGAGCAAGCTCACTGTTCTGGCCCTATAGAAAACACAGTAGATTAGAAGTGTGCTCTTTTCTCAAAAGCAGAGTATGTTTCTTGTTAGGCGAGCTAGTATTTGTTTCCCAGTCAGAAATGGAGTTGAATCACATGCAGTTTCTGCTGCTACAAGCAAGAGTTTTTTTCTGGTAAGAAGAGTCACTATTGTGCTCCATTTGCCATACACAGTGCAAATAGCACTAGCGTCTGTTCCCAGCAAGTACAGTGTATTGGACTGAAGAGAAACTACTGTTCTTGTCAGTTTCCTAAGCAGAGTTGAACTAGATATGGCCCGTTTGTCGGAAGCAGTTTCTTAGTTCTGAGCAAGCTCACTGTTCTGGCCCTATAGGAAACACAGTAGATTAGAAGAGTGCTCTTTTTTCAAAAGCAGAGTATGTTTCTTGTAAGGCAAGCTAGTAATTGTTTCCCAGTCAGAAGTGGAGTGGAGTCACATGCAGTTTCAGCTCCTACATGCAAGCGTTTTTTTCTGGTAAGAAGAGTCAATATTGTGCTCCATTTGACATACACACTGCAAATAGCACTAGCGTCTGTTCCCAGCAAGTACAGTGTATTGGACTGAAGAGAAGCTACTCTTCTTGTCAGTTCGCTAAGCAGAGTTGAACTAGATCTGTCCCGTGTGTCGGAAGCACAGTTCTTTTGTTCTGAGCAAGCTCACTGTTCTGACCCTATTGGAAACACAGTAGATAAGAAGAGTGCTCTTTTCTCAAAAGCAGAGTATGTTTCTTGTAAGGCGAGCTAGTATTTGTTTCCCAGTCAGAAATGGAGTTGAATCACATGCAGTTTCTGTTCCTAAGAGCAAGAGTTGTTTTCTGGTAAGAAGAGTCACTATTGCACTCCATTTGCCATACACAGTGCAAATAGCACTAGCGTCTGTTCCCAGCAAGTACAGTGTATTGGACTGAAGAGAAGCTACTGTTCTTGTCAGTTTCCTAAGCAGAGTTGAACTAGATATGGCCCGTGTGTCGGAAGCACAGTTCCTTTGTTCTGAGCAAGCTCACTCTTCTGGCCCAATAGGAATCACAGTAGAGTAGAAGAGTGCTCTTTTCTCAAAAGCAGAGTTTGTTTGTTGTAAGGCGAGCTAGTATTTGTTTCCCAGTCAGAAATGGAGTTGAATCACATGCAGTTTCTTCTCCTACAAGTAAGAGTTGTATTCTGGTAAGAAGAGTCACTATTGCGCTCCATTTGCCATACACAGTGCAAATAGCACTAGCGTCTGTTCCCAGCAAGTACAGTGTATTGGACTGAAGAGAAGCTACTGTTCTTGTCAGTTTCCTAAGCAGAGTTGAACTAGATATGGCCCGTGTGTCGGAAGCACAGTTTTTTTTTTTCTAAGCAAGCTCACTGTTCTGGCCCTATAGGAAACACAGTAGATTAGAAGAGTGCTCTTTTCTCAAAAGCAGAGTATGTTTCTTGTAAGGCGAGCTAGTATTTGTTTCCCAGTCAGAAATGGAGTTGAATCACATGCAGTTTCTGCTCCTACAAGCAAGAGTTGTTTTCTCGTAAGAAGAGTCACTATTGCGCTCCATTTGCCATACTCAGTGCAAATAGCACTAGCGTCTGTTCCCAGCAAGTACAGTGTATTGGACTGAAGAGAAGCTACTGTTCTTGTCAGTTTCCTAAGCAGAGTTGAACTAGATATGGCCCGTGTGTCGGAAGCACAGTTCCTTTGTTCTGAGCAAGCTCACTGTTCTGGCACTATAGGAATCACAGTAGAGTAGAAGAGTGCTCTTTACTCAAAAGCAGAGTGTGTTTCTTGTAAGGCGAGCTAGTGTTTGTTTCCCAGTCGTAAACGGAGTTGAATCACATGCAGTTTCTGGTCCTAGGAGCAAGAGTTGTTTTCTTCTAAGAATAGTCACAATTGCGCTCCCATTGCCATACTCAGTGCAAATAGCACTCGCGTCTTTGCCCAGCAAGTACAGTGTATTGGACTTAAGAGAAGCTACTCTTCTTGTCAGTTTCCTAAGCAGAGTTGAACTAGATATGGCCCGTGTGTCGGAAGCACAGTTCCTTTGTTCTGAGCAAGCTCACTGTTCTGGCACTATAGGAATCACAGTAGAGTAGAAGAGTGCTCTTTACTCAAAAGCAGAGTGTGTTTCTTGTAAGGCGAGCTAGTGTTTGTTTCCCAGACGTAAATGGAGTTGAATCACATGCAGTTTCTAGTCCTACTAGCAAGAGTTGTTTTCTGCTAAGAACAGTCACGATTGCGCTCCCATTGCCATACACAGTGCAAATAGCACTCGTGTCTGTTCGCAGCAAGTACAGTGCATTGGACTGAAGAGAAGCTACTGTTCTTGTCAGTTTCCTAAGCAGAGTTGAACTAGATATGGCCCGCGTGTTGGACGCACAGTTCTATTGTTCTGAGCAAGCTCACTGTTCTGGCCCTATAGGAATCACAGTAGAGTAGAAGAGTGCTCTTTTCTCAAAAGCAGAGTGTATTTCTTGTAAGGCAAGCTAGTATTTGTTTCCCAGTCATAAACGGAGTTGAATCACATGCAGTTTCTGGTCCTACTAGCAAGAGTTGTTTTCTGCTAAGAACAGTCACGATTGTGCTCCCATTGCCATACACAGTGCAAATAGCACTCGTGTCTGTTCCCAGCAAGTACAGTGTATTGGACTGAAGAGAAGCTACTGTTCTTGTCAGTTTCCTAAGCAGATTTGAACTAGATATGGCCCGTGTGTCAGAAGCACAGTTCCTTTGTTCTGAGCAAGCTCACTGTTCTGGCCCTGTAGGAATCACAGTAGAGTAGAAGAGTGCTCTTTTCTCAAAAGCACAGTGTGTTTGTTGTAAGACGATCTAGTGTTTGTTTCCCAGTCGTAAACGGAGTTGATTCACATGCAGTTTCTGGTCCTACTAGCAAGAGTTGTTTTCTGCTAAGAACAGTCACAATTGAGCTCCCATTGCCATACTCAGGGCAAATAGCACTCGCGTCTGTGCCCAGCAAGTACAGTGTATTGGACTGACGAGAAGCTACTGTTCTTGTCAGTTTCCTAAGCAGAGTTGAACTAGATATGGCCAGTGTGTCGGAAGCACAGTTCTTTTGTTCTGAGCAAGCTCACTGTTCTGGCCCTATAGGAAACACAGTAGATTAGAAGAGTGCTCTTTTTTCAAAAGCAGAGTATGTTTCTTGTAAGGCAAGCTAGTAATTGTTTCCCAGTCAGAAATGGAGTGGAGTCACATGCAGTTTCTGCTCCTACATGCAAGCGTTTTTTTCTGGTAAGAAGAGTCACTATTGCGCTCCATTTGACATACACAGTGCAAATAGCACTAGCGTCTGTTCCCAGCAAGTACAGTGTATTGGACTGAAGAGAAGCTACTGTTCTTGTCAGTTTCCTAAGCACAGTTGAACTAGATATGGCCCATGTGTCGGAGGCACAGTTCCTTCGTTCTGAGCAAGCTCACTGATCTGACCCTATAGGAAACACAGTATATTAGAAGAGTGCTCTTTTCTCAAAAGCAGAGTGTGTTTCTTGTAAGGCGAGCTAGTGCTTGTTTCCCATTCGTAAACGGAGTTGAATCACATGCAGTTTCTGGTCCTACTAGCAAGAGTTGTTTTCTGCTAAGAACAGTCACGATTGTGCTCCCATTGCCATACACAGTGCAAATAGCACTCGTGTCTGTTCCCAGCAAGTACAGTGTATTGGACTGAAGAGAAGCTACTGTTCTTGTCAGTTTCCTAAGCAGAGTTGAACTAGATATGGCCCGTGTGTTGGACGCACAGTTCTATTGTTCTGAGCAAGCTCAATGTTCTGGCCCTATAGGAAACACAGTAGATTAGAAGAGTGCTCTTTTCTCAAAAGCAGAGTGTGTTTGTTGTAAGGCGAGCTAGTATTTGTTTCCCAGTCAGAAATGGAGTTGAATCACATGCAGTTTCTGGTCCTATGAGCAAGAGTTGTTTTCTGGTAAGAAGATTCACTATTGTGCTCCATTTGCCATACACAGTGCAAATAGCAAGAGCGAATGTTCCCAGCAAGTACAGTGTATTGGACTGAAGAGAAGCTACTGTTCTTGTCAGTTTCCTAAGCAGAGTTGAACTAGATATGGCCCGTGTGTCGGAAGCACAGTTCCTTTGTTCTGAGCAAGCTCACTGTTCTGGCCCTATAGGAAACACAGTAGATTAGAAGAGTGCTCTTTTCTCAAAAGCAGAGTGTGTTTCTTGTAAGGCGAGCTAGTGTTTGTTTCCCAGTCAGAAATGGAGTTGAATCACATGCAGTTTCTGTTCCTACAAGCAAGAGTTGTTTTCTGGTAAGAAGAGTCACTATTGCGCTCCATTTGCAATACACAGTGCAAATAGCACTAGCTTCTGTTCCCAGCATGTACAGTGTATTGGACTGAAGAGAAGCTACTCTTCTTGTCAGTTTCCTGAGCAGAGTTGAACTAGATATGGCCCGTGTGTTGGAAGCACAGTTCCTTTGTTCTGAGCAAGCTCACTGTTCTGGCACTATAGGAATCACAGTAGAGTAGAAAAGTGTTCTTTACTCAAAAGCAGAGTGTGTTTCTTGTAAGGCGTGCTAGTGTTTGTTTCCCAGTCGTAAACGAAGTTGAATCACATGCAGTTTCTGGTCCTACTAGCAAGAGTTGTTTTCTGCTAAGAACAGTCACAATTGCGCTCCCATTGCCATACTCAGTGCAAATAGCACTCGCGTCTGTGCCCAGCAAGTACAGTGTATTGGACTGAAGAGAAGCTACTGTTCTTGTCAGTTTCCTAAGCAGAGTTGAACTAGATATGGCCCGTGTGTCGGAAGCACAGTTCCTTTGTTCTGAGCAAGCTCACTGTTCTGGCACTATAGGAATCACAGTAGAGTAGAAGAGTGCTCTTTACTCAAAAGCAGAGTGTGTTTCTTGTAAGGCGAGCTAGTGTTTGTTTCCCAGTCGTAAACGGAGTTGAATCACATGCAGTTTCTGGTCCTACTAGCAAGAGTTGTTTTCTGCTAAGAACAGTCACGATTACGCTCCCATTGACATACACAGTGCAAATAGCACTCGCGTCTGTTCCCAGCAAGTACAGTGTATTGGACTGAAGAGAAGCTACTGTTCTTGTCAGTTTCCTAAGCAGAGTTGAACTAGATATGGCCCGTGTGTTGGACGCACAGTTCTATTGTTCTGAGCAAGCTCACTCTTCTGGCCCTATAGGAAACACAGTAGATTAGAAGAGTGCTCTTTTCTCAAAAGCAGAGTGTGTTTCTTGTAAGGCGAGCTAGTATTTGTTTCCCAGTCAGAAATGGAGTTGAATCACATGCAGTTTCTGGTCCTATGAGCAAGAGTTGTTTTCTGGTAAGAAGATTCACTGTTGCGCTCCTTTTGCCATACACAGTGCAAATAGCACTAGCCACTGTTCCCCGCAAGTACAGTGTATTGGACTGAAGAGAAGCTACTGTTCCTGTCAGTTTCCTAAGCAGAGTTGAACTAGATATAGCCCGTGTGTCGGAAGCACTGTTCCTTTGTTCTGAGCAAGCTCACTGTTCTGGCCCTGTAGGAATCACTGTAGAGTAGAAGAGTGCTCTTTTCTCAAAAGCAGAGTGTGTTTGTTGTAAGGCGAGCTAGTATTTGTTTCCCAGTCAGAAATGGAGTTGAATCACATGCAGTTTCTTCTCCTACAAGCAAGAGTTGTTTTCTGGTAAGAAGAGTCACTATTGCGCTCCATTTGCCATACACAGTGCAAGTAGCACTAGCGTCTGTTCCCAGCAAGTACAGTGTATTTGACTGAAGAGAAGCTACTGTTCTTGTCAGTTTCCTAAGCAGAGTTGAACTAGATATGGTCCGTGTGTCGGAAGCACAGTTTTTTTTTTCTAAGCAAGCTCACTGTTCTGGCCATATAGGAAACACAGTAGATTAGAAGAGTGCTCTTTTTTCAAAAGCAGAGTATGTTTCTTGTAAGGCGAGCTAGTATTTGTTTCCCAGTCAGAAATGGAGTTGAATCACATGCAGTTTCTTCTCCTACAAGCAAGAGTTGTTTTCTGGTAAGAAGACTCACTATTGCGCTCCATTTGCCATACACAGTGCAAATAGCACTAGCGACTGTTCCCAGCAAGTACAGTGTATTGGACTGAAGAGAAGCTACTGTTCTTGTCAGTTTCCTAAGCAGAGTTGAACTAGATATGGCCCGTGTGTGGGAAGCACAGTTCCTTTGTTCTGAGCAAGCTCACTGTTCTGGCCCTATAGAAAACACAGTAGATAGAAGAGTGCTCTTTTTTCAAAAGCACAGTGTGTTTGTTGTAAGACGATCTAGTGTTTGTTTCCCAGTCGTAAACGGAGTTGATTCACATGCAGTTTCTGGTCCTACTAGCAAGAGTTGTTTTCTGCTAAGAACAGTCACAATTGAGCTCCCATTGCCATACTCAGTGCAAATAGCACTCGCATCTGTGCCCAGCAAGTACAGTGTATTGGACTGACGAGAAGCTACTGTTCTTGTCAGTTTCCTAAGCAGAGTTGAACTAGATATGGCCCGTGTGTCGGAAGCATAGTTCTTTTGTTCTGAGCAAGCTCACTGTTCTGGCCCTATAGAAAACACAGTAGATTAGAAGTGTGCTCTTTTCTCAAAAGCACAGTATGTTTCTTGTAAGGAGAGATAGTATTTGTTTCCCAGTCAGAAATGGAGTTGAATCACATGCATTTTCTGCTCCTACAAGCAAGAGTTGTTTTCTGGTAAGAAGAGTCACTATTGCGCTCCATTTGCAATACACAGTGCAAATAGCACTAGCGTCTGTTCCCAGCATGTACAGTGTATTGGACTGAAGAGAAGCTACTCTTCTTGTCAATTTCCTGAGCAGAGTTGAACTAGATATGGCCCGTGTGTTGCAAGCACATTTCCTTTGTTCTGAGCAAGCTCACTGTTCTGGCACTATAGGAATCACAGTAGAGTAGAAGAGTGTTCTTTACTCAAAAGCAGAGTGTGTTTCTTGTAAGGCGAGCTAGTGTTTGTTTCCCAGTCGTAAACGAAGTTGAATCACATGCAGTTTCTGGTCCTACTAGCAAGAGTTGTTTTCTGCTAAGAACAGTGACAATTGCGCTCCCATTGCCATACTCAGTGCAAATAGCACTCGTGTCTGTGCCCAGCAATTACAGTGTATTGGACTGAAGAGAAGCTACTGTTCTTGTCAGTTTCCTAAGCAGAGTTGAACTAGATATGGCCCGTGTGTCGGAAGCACAGTTCCTTTGTTCTGAGCAAGCTCACTGTTCTGGCACTATAGGAATCACAGTAGAGTAGAAGAGTGCTCTTTACTCAAAAGCAGAGTGTGTTTCTTGTAAGGCGAGCTAGTGTTTGTTTCCCAGTCGTAAACGGAGTTGAATCACATGCAGTTTCTGGTCCTACTAGCAAGAGTTGTTTTCTGCTAAGAACAGTCACGATTGCGCTCCCATTGCCATACACAGTGCAAATAGCACTCGCGTCTGTTCCCAGCAAGTACAGTGTATTGGACTGAAGAGAAGCTACTGTTCTTGTCAGTTTCCTAAGCAGAGTTGAACTAGATATGGCCCGTGTGTTGGACGCACAGTTCTATTGTTCTGAGCAAGCTCACTGTTCTGGCCCTATAGGAAACACAGTAGATTAGAAGAGTGCACTTTTCTCAAAAGCAGAGTATGTTTCTTGTAAGGCGAGCTAGTATTTGTTTCCCAGTCAGAAATGGAGTTGAATCACATGCAGTTTCTGCTCTACAAGCAAGAGTTGTTTTCTGGTAAGAAGAGTCACTATTGCACTCCATTTGCCATACAGATTGCAAATAGCACTAGCGTCTGTTCCCAGCAAGTACAGTGTATTGGACTGATGAGAAGCTACTGTTCTTGTCAGTTTGCTAAGCAGAGTTGAACTAGATATGGCCCGTGTGTCGGAAGCACAGTTCTTTTGTTCTGAGCAAGCTCACTGTTCTGGCCCTATAGGAAACAGAGTAGATTAGAAGAGTGCTCTTTTCTCAAAAGCACAGTATGTTTCTTGTAAGGAGAGACAGTATTTGTTTCCCAGTCAGAAATGGAGTTGAATCACATGCAGTTTCTGTTCCTACAAGCAAGAGTTGTTTTCTGGTAAGAAGAGTCACTATTGCGCTCCATTTGCAATACACAGTGCAAATAGCACTAGCGTCTGTTCCCAGCATGTACAGTGTATTGGACTGAAGAGAAGCTACTCTTCTTGTCAGTTTCCTGAGCAGAGTTGAACTAGATATGGCCCGTGTGTTGGAAGCACAGTTCCTTTGTTCTGAGCAAGCTCACTGTTCTGGCACTATAGGAAACACAGTAGAGTAGAAAAGTGTTCTTTACTCAAAAGCAGAGTGTGTTTCTTGTAAGGCGTGCTAGTGTTTGTTTCCCAGTCGTAAACGAAGTTGAATCACATGCAGTTTCTGGTCCTACTAGCAAGAGTTTTTTTCTGGTAAGAAGAGTCACTATTGCGCTACTTTTGCCATACACAGTGCAAATAGCACTAGCGTCTGTTTCCAGCAAGTACAGTGTATTGGACTGAAGAGAAGCTACTGTTCTTGTCAGTTTCCTAAGCAGCGTTGAACTAGATATGGCCCGTGTGTCGGAAGCACAGTTCCTTTGTTCTGAGCAAGCTCACTGTTCTGGCACTATAGGAATCACAGTAGAGTAGAAGAGTGCTCTTTACTCAAAAGCAGAGTGTGTTTCTTGTAAGGCGAGCTAGTGTTTGTTTCCCAGTCGTAAACGGAGTTGAATCACATGCAGTTTCTAGTCCTACTAGCAAGAGTTGTTTTCTGCTAAGAACAGTCACGATTGTGATCCCATTGCCATACACAGTGCAAATAGCAATCGTGTCTGTTCCCAGCAAGTACAGTGTATTGGACTGAAGAGAAGCTACTGTTCTTTTCAGTTTCCTAAGCAGAGTTGAACTAGATATGGCCAGTGTGTTGGACGCACAGTTCTATTGTTCTGAGCAAGCTCACTGTTCTGGCCCTATAGGAATCACAGTAGAGTAGAAGAGTGCTCTTTTCTCAAAAGCAGAGTGTATTTCTTGTAAGGCAAGCTAGTATTTGTTTCCCAGTCATAAACGGAGTTGAATCACATGCAGTTTCTGGTCCTACTAGCAAGAGTTGTTTTCTGCTAAGAACAGTCACGATTGTGCTCCCATTGCCATACACAGTGCAAATAGCACTCGTGTCTGTTCCCAGCAAGTACAGTGTATTGGACTGAAGAGAAGCTACTGTTCTCGTCAGTTTCCTAAGCAGATTTGAACTAGATATGGCCCGTGTGTCGGAAGCACAGTTCCTTTGTTCTGAGCAAGCTCACTGTTCTGGCCCTGTAGGAATCACAGTAGAGTAGAAGAGTGCTCTTTTCTCAAAAGCACAGTGTGTTTGTTGTAAGACGATCTAGTGTTTGTTTCCCAGTCGTAAACGGAGTTGATTCACATGCAGTTTCTGGTCCTACTAGCAAGAGTTGTTTTCTGCTAAGAACAGTCACAATTGAGCTCCCATTGCCATACTCAGGGCAAATAGCACTCGCGTCTGTGCCCAGCAAGTACAGTGTATTGGACTGACGAGAAGCTACTGTTCTTGTCAGTTTCCTAAGCAGAGTTGAACTAGATATGGCCAGTGTGTCGGAAGCACAGTTCTTTTGTTCTGAGCAAGCTCACTGTTCTGGCCCTATAGGAAACACAGTAGATTAGAAGAGTGCTCTTTTTTCAAAAGCAGAGTATGTTTCTTGTAAGGCAAGCTAGTAATTGTTTCCCAGTCAGAAATGGAGTGGAGTCACATGCAGTTTCTGCTCCTACATGCAAGCGTTTTTTTCTGGTAAGAAGAGTCACTATTGCGCTCCATTTGACATACACAGTGCAAATAGCACTAGCGTCTGTTCCCAGCAAGTACAGTGTATTGGACTGAAGAGAAGCTACTCTTCTTGTCAGTTTGCTAAGCAGAGTTGAACTAGATATGGCCCGTGTGTCGGAAGCACAGTTCTTTTGTTCTGAGCAAGCTCACTGTTCTGACCCTATTGGAAACACAGTAGATAAGAAGAGTGCTCTTTTCTCAAAAGCAGAGTATGTTTCTTGTAAGGCGAGCTAGTATTTGTTTCCCAGTCAGAAATGGAGTTGAATCACATGCAGTTTCTGTTCCTACAAGCAAGAGTTGTTTTCTGGTAAGAAGAGTCACTATTGCGCTCCATTTGCAATACACAGTGCAAATAGCACTAGCGTCTGTTCCCAGCATGTACAGTGTATTGGACTGAAGAGAAGCTACTCTTCTTGTCAGTTTCCTGAGCAGAGTTGAACTAGATATGGCCCGTGTGTTGGAAGCACAGTTCCTTTGTTCTGAGCAAGCTCACTGTTCTGGCACTATAGGAATCACAGTAGAGTAGAAAAGTGTTCTTTACTCAAAAGCAGAGTGTGTTTCTTGTAAGGCGTGCTAGTGTTTGTTTCCCAGTCGTAAACGAAGTTGAATCACATGCAGTTTCTGGTCCTACTAGCAAGAGTTTTTTTCTGGTAAGAAGAGTCACTATTGCGCTCCTTTTGCCATACACAGTGCAAATAGCACTAGCGTCTGTTTCCAGCAAGTACAGTGTATTGGACTGAAGAGAAGCTACTGTTCTTGTCAGTTTCCTAAGCAGCGTTGAACTAGATATGGCCCGTGTGTCGGAAGCACAGTTCCTTTGTTCTGAGCAAGCTCACTGTTCTGGCACTATAGGAATCACAGTAGAGTAGAAGAGTGCTCTTTACTCAAAAGCAGAGTGTGTGTCTTGTAAGGCGAGCTAGTGTTTGTTTCCCAGTCGTAAACGGAGTTGAATCACATGCAGTTTCTAGTCCTACTAGCAAGAGTTGTTTTCTGCTAAGAACAGTCACGATTGCGCTCCCATTGCCATACACAGTGCAAATAGCACTCGTGTCTGTTCCCAGCAAGTACAGTGTATTGGACTGAAGAGAAGCTACTGTTCTTTTCAGTTTCCTAAGCAGAGTTGAACTAGATATGGCCCGTGTGTTGGACACACAGTTCTATTGTTCTGAGCAAGCTCACTGTTCTGGCCCTATAGGAATCACAGTAGAGTAGAAGAGTGCTCTTTTCTCAAAAGCAGAGTGTATTTCTTGTAAGGCAAGCTAGTATTTGTTTCCCAGTCATAAACGGAGTTGAATCACATGCAGTTTCTGGTCCTACTAGCAAGAGTTGTTTTCTGCTAAGAACAGTCACGATTGTGCTCCCATTGCCATACACAGTGCAAATAGCACTCGTGTCTGTTCCCAGCAAGTACAGTGTATTGGACTGAAGAGAAGCTACTGTTCTTGTCAGTTTCCTAAGCAGATTTGAACTAGATATGGCCCGTGTGTCGGAAGCACAGTTCCTTTGTTCTGAGCAAGCTCACTGTTCTGGCCCTGTAGGAATCACAGTAGAGTAGAAGAGTGCTCTTTTCTCAAAAGCACAGTGTGTTTGTTGTAAGACGATCTAGTGTTTGTATCCCAGTCGTAAACGGAGTTGATTCACATGCAGTTTCTGGTCCTACTAGCAAGAGTTGTTTTCTGCTAAGAACAGTCACAATTGAGCTCCCATTGCCATACTCAGGGCAAATAGCACTCGCGTCTGTGCCCAGCAAGTACAGTGTATTGGACTGACGAGAAGCTACTGTTCTTGTCAGTTTCCTAAGCAGAGTTGAACTAGATATGGCCAGTGTGTCGGAAGCACAGTTCTTTTGTTCTGAGCAAGCTCACTGTTCTGGCCCTATTGGAAACACAGTAGATTAGAAGAGTGCTCTTTTTTCAAAAGCAGAGTATGTTTCTTGTAAGGCAAGCTAGTAATTGTTTCCCAGTCAGAAATGGAGTGGAGTCACATGCAGTTTCTGCTCCTACATGCAAGCGTTTTTTTCTGGTAAGAAGAGTCACTATTGCGCTCCATTTGACATACACAGTGCAAATAGCACTAGCGTCTGTTCCCAGCAAGTACAGTGTATTGGACTGAAGAGAAGCTACTCTTCTTGTCAGTTTGCTAAGCAGAGTTGAACTAGATATGGCCCGTGTGTCGGAAGCACAGTTCTTTTGTTCTGAGCAAGCTCACTGTTCTGACCCTATTGGAAACACAGTAGATAAGAAGAGTGCTCTTTTCTCAAAAGCAGAGTATGTTTCTTGTAAGGCGATCTAGTATTTGTTTCCCAGTCAGAAATGGAGTTGAATCACATGCAGTTTCTGGTCCTAAGAGCAAGAGTTGTTTTCTGGTAAGAAGAGTCACTATTGCACTCCATTTGCCATACACAGTGCAAATAGCACTAGCGTCTGTTCCCAGCAAGTACAGTGTATTGGACTGAAGAGAAGCTACTGTTCTTGTCAGTTTCCTAAGCAGAGTTGAACTAGATATGGCCCATGTGTTGGAGGCACAGTTCCTTCGTTCTGAGCAAGCTCACTGATCTGACCCTATAGGAAACACAGTATATTAGAAGAGTGCTCTTTTCTCAAAAGCAGAGTGTGTTTCTTGTAAGGCGAGCTAGTGCTTGTTTCCCATTCGTAAACGGAGTTGAATCACATGCAGTTTCTGGTCCTACTAGCAAGAGTTGTTTTCTTCTAAGAACAGTCACGATTGTGCTCCCATTGCCATACACAGTGCAAATAGCACTCGTGTCTGTTCCCAGCAAGTACAGTGTATTGGACTGAAGAGAAGCTACTGTTCTTGTCAGTTTCCTAAGCAGAGTTTAACTAGATATGGCCCGTGTGTTGGACGCACAGTTCTATTGTTCTGAGCAAGCTCACTGTTCTGGCCCTATAGGAAACACAGTAGATTAGAAGAGTGCTCTTTTCTCAAAAGCAGAGTGTGTTTCTTGTAAGGCGAGCTAGTATTTGTTTCCCAGTCAGAAATGGAGTTGAATCACATGCAGTTTCTGGTCCTATGAGCAAGAGTTGTTTTCTGGTAAGAAGATTCACTATTGCGCTCCATTTGCCATACACAGTGCAAATAGCACTAGCGACTGTTCCCCGCAAGTACAGTGTATTGGACTGAAGAGAAGCTACTGTTCTTGTCAGTTTCCTAAGCAGAGTTGAACTAGATATGGCCCGTGTGTTGGAAGCACAGTTCCTTTGTTCTGAGCAAGCTCACTGTTCTGGCCCTATAGGAATCACTGTAGAGTAGAAGAGTGCTCTTTTCTCAAAAGCAGAGTGTGTTTGTTGTAAGGCGAGCTAGTATTTGTTTCCCAGTCAGAAATGGAGTTGAATCACATGCAGTTTCTTCTCCTACAAGCAAGAGTTGTTTTCTGGTAAGAAGAGTCACTATTGCGCTCCATTTGCCATACACAGTGCAAATAGCACTAGCGTCTGTTCCCAGCAAGTACAGTGTATTTGACTGAAGAGAAGCTACTGTTCTTGTCAGTTTCCTAAGCAGAGTTGAACTAGATATGGCCCGTGTGTCGGAAGCACAGTTCTTTTGTTCTGAGCAAGCTCACTGTTCTGGCCCTATAGGAAACACAGTAGATTAGAAGAGTGCTCTTTTTTCAAAAGCAGAGTATGTTTCTTGTAAGGCGAGCTAGTATTTGTTTCCCAGTCAGAAATGGAGTTGAATCACATGCAGTTTCTGCTCCTACAAGCAAGAGTTGTTTTCTGGTAAGAAGACTCACTATTGCGCTCCATTTGCCATACACAGTGCAAATAGCACTAGCGACTGTTCCCAGCAAGTACAGTGTATTGGACTGAAGAGAAGCTACTGTTCTTGTCAGTTTCCTAAGCAGAGTTGAACTAGATATGGCCCGTGTGTGGGAAGCACAGTTCCTTTGTTCTGAGCAAGCTCACTGTTCTGGCCCTATAGAAAACACAGTAGATAGAAGAGTGCTCTTTTCTCAAAAGCACAGTGTGTTTGTTGTAAGACGATCTAGTGTTTGTTTCCCAGTCGTAAATGGAGTTGATTCACATGCAGTTTCTGGTCCTACTAGCAAGAGTTGTTTTCTGCTAAGAACAGTCACAATTGAGCTCCCATTGCCATACTCAGTGCAAATAGCACTCGCGTCTGTGCCCAGCAAGTACAGTGTATTGGACTGACGAGAAGCTACTGTTCTTGTCAGTTTCCTAAGCAGAGTTGAACTAGATATGGCCCGTGTGTGGGAAGCACAGTTCTTTTGTTCTGAGCAAGCTCACTGTTCTGGTCCTATAGAAAACACAGTAGATTAGAAGTGTGCTCTTTTCTCAAAAGCACAGTATGTTTCTTGTAAGGAGAGATAGTACTTGTTTTCCAGTCAGAAATGGAGTTGAATCACATGCAGTTTCTGCTCCTACAAGCAAGAGTTGTTTTCTGGTAAGAAGAGTCACTGTTGCGCTCCATTTGCAATACACAGTGCAAATAGCACTAGCGTCTGTTCCCAGCATGTACAGTGTATTGGACTGAAGAGAAGCTACTCTTCTTGTCAGTTTCCTGAGCAGAGTTGAACTAGATATGGCCCGTGTGTTGCAAGCACAGTTCCTTTGTTCTGAGCAAGCTCACTGTTCTGGCACTATAGGAATCACAGTAGAGTAGAAGAGTGTTCTTTACTCAAAAGCAGAGTGTGTTTCTTGTAAGGCGAGCTAGTGTTTGTTTCCCAGTCGTAAACGAAGTTGAATCACATGCAGTTTCTGGTCCTACTAGCAAGAGTTGTTTTCTGCTAAGAACAGTGACAATTGCGCTCCCATTGCCATACACAGTACAAATAGCACTAGCGACTGTTCCCAGCAAGTACAGTGTATTGGACTGAAGAGAAGGTACTGTTCTTGTCAGTTTCCTAAGCAGAGTTGAACTAGATATGGCCCGTGTGTCGGAAGCACAGTTCCTTTGTTCTGAGCAAGCTCACTGTTCTGGCACTATAGGAATCACAGTAGAGTAGAAGAGTGCTCTTTACTCAAAAGCAGAGTGTGTTTCTTGTAAGGCGAGCTAGTGTTTGTTTCCCAGTCGTAAACGGAGTTGAATCACATGCAGTTTCTGGTCCTACCAGCAAGAGTTGTTTTCTGCTAAGAACAGTCACCATTGGGCTCCCATTGCCATACACAGTGCAAATAGCACTCGTGTCTGTTCCCAGCAAGTACAGTGTATTGGTCTGAAGAGAAGCTACTGTTCTTGTCAGTTTCCTAAGCAGAGTTGAACTAGATATGGCCCGTGTGTTGGACGCACAGTTCTATTGTTCTGAGCAAGCTCACTCTTCTGGCCCTATAGGAAACACAGTAGATTAGAAGAGTGCTCTTTTCTCAAAAGCAGAGTGTGTTTCTTGTAAGGCGAGCTAGTATTTGTTTCCCAGTCAGAAATGGAGTTGAATCACATGCAGTTTCTGGTCCTATGAGCAAGAGTTGTTTTCTGGTAAGAAGATTCACTATTGCGCTCCATTTGCCATACACAGTGCAAATAGCACTAGCGACTGTTCCCCGCAAGTACAGTGTATTGGACTGAAGAGAAGCTACTGTTCTTGTCAGTTTCCTAAGCAGAGTTGAACTAGATATGGCCCGTGTGTCGGAAGCACAGTTCCTTTGTTCTGAGCAAGCTCACTGTTCTGGCCCTGTAGGAATCACTGTAGAGTAGAAGAGTGCTCTTTTCTCAAAAGCAGAGTGTGTTTGTTGTAAGGCGAGCTAGTATTTGTTTCCCAGTCAGAAATGGAGTTGAATCACATGCAGTTTCTTCTCCTACAAGCAAGAGTTGTTTTCTGGTAAGAAGAGTCACTATTGCGCTCCATTTGCCATACACAGTGCAAATAGCACTAGCGTCTGTTCCCAGCAAGTACAGTGTATTGGACTGAAGAGAAGCTACTCTTCTTGTCAGTTTCCTAAGCAGAGTTGAACTAGATATGGCCCGTGTGTCGGAAGCACAGTTCCTTTGTTCTGAGCAAGCTCACTGTTCTGGCCCTATAGAAAACACAGTAGATAGAAGAGTGCTCTTTTCTCAAAAGCACAGTGTGTTTGTTGTAAGACGATCTAGTGTTTGTTTCCCAGTCGTAAACGGAGTTGATTCACATGCAGTTTCTGGTCCTACTAGCAAGAGTTGTTTTCTGCTAAGAACAGTCACAATTGAGCTCCCATTGCCATACTCAGTGCAAATAGCACTCGCGTCTGTGCCCAGCAAGTACAGTGTATTGGACTGAAGAGAAGCTACTGTTCTTGTCAGTTTCCTAAGCAGAGTTGAACTAGATATGGCCCGTGTGTCGGAAGCATAGTTCTTTTGTTCTGAGCAAGCTCACTGTTCTGGCCCTATAGAAAACACAGTAGATTAGAAGTGTGCTCTTTTCTCAAAAGCACAGTATGTTTCTTGTAAGGAGAGATAGTATTTGTTTCCCAGTCAGAAATGGAGTTGAATCACATGCATTTTCTGCTCCTACAAGCAAGAGTTGTTTTCTGGTAAGAAGAGTCACTATTGCGCTCCATTTGCAATACACAGTGCAAATAGCACTAGCGTCTGTTCCCAGCATGTACAGTGTATTGGACTGAAGAGAAGCTACTCTTCTTGTCAATTTCCTGAGCAGAGTTGAACTAGATATGGCCCGTGTGTTGCAAGCACAGTTCCTTTGTTCTGAGCAAGCTCACTGTTCTGGCACTATAGGAATCACAGTAGAGTAGAAGAGTGTTCTTTACTCAAAAGCAGAGTGTGTTTCTTGTAAGGCGAGCTAGTGTTTGTTTCCCAGTCGTAAACGAAGTTGAATCACATGCAGTTTCTGGTCCTACTAGCAAGAGTTGTTTTCTGCTATGAACAGTGACAATTGAGCTCCCATTGCCATACTCAGTGCAAATAGCACTCGCGTCTGTGCCCAGCAAGTACAGTGTATTGGACTGAAGAGAAACTACTGTTCTTGTCAGTTTCCTAAGCAGAGTTGAACTAGATATGGCCCGTGTGTCGGAAGCACAGTTCCTTTGTTCTGAGCAAGCTCACTGTTCTGGCACTATAGGAATCACAGTAGAGTAGAAGAGTGCTCTTTACTCAAAAGCAGAGTGTGTTTCTTGTAAGGCGAGCTAGTGTTTGTTTCCCAGTCATAAACGGAGTTGAATCACATGCAGTTTCTGGTCCTACTAGCAAGAGTTGTTTTCTGCTAAGAACAGTCACGATTTCGCTCCCATTGCCATACACAGTGCAAATAGCACTCGCGTCTGTTCCCAGCAAGTACAGTGTATTGGACTGAAGAGAAGCTACTGTTCTTGTCAGTTTCCTAAGCAGAGTTGAACTAGATATGGCCCGTGTGTTGGACGCACAGTTCTATTGTTCTGAGCAAGCTCACTCTTCTGGCCCTATAGGAAACACAGTAGATTAGAAGAGTGCTCTTTTCTCAAAAGCAGAGTGTGTTTCTTGTAAGGCGAGCTAGTATTTGTTTCCCAGTCAGAAATGGAGTTGAATCACATGCAGTTTCTGGTCCTATGAGCAAGAGTTGTTTTCTGGTAAGAAGATTCACTGTTGCGCTCCTTTTGCCATACACAGTGCAAATAGCACTAGCCACTGTTCCCCGCAAGTACAGTGTATTGGACTGAAGAGAAGCTACTGTTCCTGTCAGTTTCCTAAGCAGAGTTGAACTAGATATGGCCCGTGTGTCGGAAGCACAGTTCCTTTGTTCTGAGCAAGCTCACTGTTCTGGCCCTATAGGAATCACTGTAGAGTAGAAGAGTGCTCTTTTCTCAAAAGCAGAGTGTGTTTGTTGTAAGGCGAGCTAGTATTTGTTTCCCAGTCAGAAATGGAGTTGAATCACATGCAGTTTCTTCTCCTACAAGCAAGAGTTGTTTTCTGGTAAGAAGAGTCACTATTGCGCTCCATTTGCCATTCACAGTGCAAGTAGCACTAGCGTCTGTTCCCAGCAAGTACAGTGTATTTGACTGAAGAGAAGCTACTGTTCTTGTCAGTTTCCTAAGCAGAGTTGAACTAGATATGGTCCGTGTGTCGGAAGCACAGTTTTTTTTTTCTAAGCAAGCTCACTGTTCTGGCCATATAGGAAACACAGTAGATTAGAAGAGTGCTCTTTTTTCAAAAGCAGAGTATGTTTCTTGTAAGGCGAGCTAGTATTTGTTTCCCAGTCAGAAATGGAGTTGAATCACATGCAGTTTCTTCTCCTACAAGCAAGAGTTGTTTTCTGGTAAGAAGACTCACTATTGCGCTCCATTTGCCATACACAGTGCAAATAGCACTAGCGTCTGTTCCCAGCAAGTAGAGTGTATTGGACTGAAGAGAAGCTACTGTTCTTGTCAGTTTCCTAAGCAGAGTTGAACTAGATATGGCCCGTGTGTGGGAAGCACAGTTCCTTTGTTCTGAGCAAGCTCACTCTTCTGGCCCTATAGAAAACACAGTAGATAGAAGAGTGCTCTTTTCTCAAAAGCACAGTGTGTTGGTTGTAAGACGATCTAGTGTTTGTTTCCCAGTCGTAAACGGAGTTGATTCACATGCAGTTTCTGGTCCTACTAGCAAGAGTTGTTTTCTGCTAAGAACAGTCACAATTGAGCTCCCATTGCCATACTCAGTGCAAATAGCACTCGCGATGTGCCCAGCAATTACAGTGTATTGGACTGACGAGAAGCTACTGTTCTTGTCAGTTTCCTAAGCAGAGTTGAACTAGATATGGCCCGTGTGTCGGAAGCACAGTTCTTTTGTTCTGAGCAAGCTCACTGTTCTGGCCTTATAGAAAACACAGTAGATTAGAAGTGTGCTCTTTTCTCAAAAGCACAGTATGTTTCTGGTAAGGAGAGATAGTATTTGTTTCCCAGTCAGAAATGGAGTTGAATCACATGCAGTTTCTGCTCTACAAGCAAGAGTTGTTTTCTGGTAAGAAGAGTCACTATTGCGCTCCATTTGCAATACACAGTGCAAATAGCACTAGCGTCTGTTCCCAGCATGTACAGTGTATTGGACTGAAGAGAAGCTACTCTTCTTGTCAATTTCCTGAGCAGAGTTGAACTAGATATGGCCCGTGTGTTGCAAGCACAGTTCCTTTGTTCTGAGCAAGCTCACTGTTCTGGCACTATAGGAATCACAGTAGAGTAGAAGAGTGTTCTTTACTCAAAAGCAGAGTGTGTTTCTTGTAAGGCGAGCTAGTGTTTGTTTCCCAGTGGTAAACGAATTTGAATCACATGCAGTTTCTGGTCCTACTAGCAAGAGTTGTTTTCTGCTAAGAACAGTGACAATTGCGCTCCCATTGCCATACTCAGTGCAAATAGCACTGGCGTCTGTGCCCAGCAATTACAGTGTATTGGACTGAAGAGAAGCTACTGTTCTTGTCAGTTTCCTAAGCAGAGTTGAACTAGATATGGCCCGTGTGTGGGAAGCACAGTTCCTTTGTTCTGAGCAAGCTCACTGTTCTGGCACTATAGGAATCACAGTAGAGTAGAAGAGTGCTCTTTACTCAAAAGCAGAGTGTGTTTCTTGTAAGGCGAGCTAGTGTTTGTTTCCCAGTCGTAAACGGAGTTGAATCACATGCAGTTTCTGGTCCTACTAGCAAGAGTTGTTTTCTGCTAAGAACAGTCACGATTGCGCTCCCATTGCCATACACAGTGCAAATAGCACTCGCGTCTGTTCCCAGCAAGTACAGTGTATTGGACTGAAGAGAAGCTACTGTTCTTGTCAGTTTCCTAAGCAGAGTTGAACTAGATATGGCCCGTGTGTTGGACGCACAGTTCTATTGTTCTGAGCAAGCTCACTCTTCTGGCCCTATAGGAAACACAGTAGATTAGAAGAGTGCTCTTTTCTCAAAAGCAGAGTGTGTTCTTGTAAGGCGAGCTAGTATTTGTTTCCCAGTCAGAAATGGAGTTGAATCACATGCAGTTTCTGGTCCTATGAGCAAGAGTTGTTTTCTGGTAAGAAGATTCACTGTTGCGCTCCTTTTGCCATACACAGTGCAAATAGCACTAGCCACTGTTCCCCGCAAGTACAGTGTATTGGACTGAAGAGAAGCTACTGTTCCTGTAGGTTTCCTAAGCAGAGTTGAACTAGATATGGCCCGTGTGTCGGAAGCACAGTTCCTTTGTTCTGAGCAAGCTCACTGTTCTGGCCCTATAGGAATCACTGTAGAGTAGAAGAGTGCTCTTTTCTCAAAAGCAGAGTGTGTTTGTTGTAAGGCGAGCTAGTATTTGTTTCCCAGTCAGAAATGGAGTTGAATCACATGCAGTTTCTTCTCCTACAAGCAAGAGTTGTTTTCTGGTAAGAAGAGTCACTATTGCGCTCCATTTGCCATACACGGTGCAAGTAGCACTAGCGTCTGTTCCCAGCAAGTACAGTGTATTTGACTGAAGAGAAGCTACTGTTCTTGTCAGTTTCCTAAGCAGAGTTGAACTAGATATGGTCCGTGTGTCGGAAGCACAGTTTTTTTTTTTCTAAGCAAGCTCACTGTTCTGGCCATATAGGAAACACAGTAGATTAGAAGAGTGCTCTTTTTTCAAAAGCAGAGTATGTTTCTTGTAAGGCGAGCTAGTATTTGTTTCCCAGTCAGAAATGGAGTTGAATCACATGCAGTTTCTTCTCCTACAAGCAAGAGTTGTTTTCTGGTAAGAAGACTCACTATTGCGCTCCATTTGCCATACACAGTGCAAATAGCACTAGCGACTGTTCCCAGCAAGTACAGTGTATTGGACTGAAGAGAAGCTACTGTTCTTGTCAGTTTCCTAAGCAGAGTTGAACTAGATATGGCCCGTGTGTGGGAAGCACAGTTCCTTTGTTCTGAGCAAGCTCACTGTTCTGGCCCTATAGAAAACACAGTAGATAGAAGAGTGCTCTTTTCTCAAAAGCACAGTGTGTTTGTTGTAAGACGATCTAGTGTTTGTTTCCGAGTCGTAAACGGAGTTGATTCACATGCAGTTTCTGGTCCTACTAGCAAGAGTTGTTTTCTGCTAAGAACAGTCACAATTGAGCTCCCATTGCCATACTCAGTGCAAATAGCACTCGCGTCTGTGCCCAGCAATTACAGTGTATTGGACTGAAGAGAAGCTACTGTTCTTGTCAGTTTCCTAAGCAGAGTTGAACTAGATATGGCCCGTGTGTCGGAAGCACAGTTCTTTTGTTCTGAGCAAGCTCACTGTTCTGGCCCTATAGAAAACACAGTAGATTAGAAGTGTGCTCTTTTCTCAAAAGCACAGTATGTTTCTTGTAAGGACAGATAGTATTTGTTTCCCAGTCAGAAATGGAGTTGAATCACATGCAGTTTCTGCTCCTACAAGCAAGAGTTGTTTTCTGATTGGAAGAGTCACTATTGTGCTCCATTTGCCATACACAGTGCAAATAGCACTAGCGTCTGTTCCCAGCAAGTACAGTGTATTGGACTGAAGAGAAGCTACTGTTCTTGTCAGTTTCCTAAGCAGAGTTGAACTAGCTATGGCCCGTTTGTCGGAAGCACAGTTCCTTTGTTCTGAGCAAGCTCACTGTTCTGGCCCTATAGGAAACACAGTAGATTAGAAGAGTGCTCTTTTTTCAAAAGCAGAGTATGTTTATTGTAAGGCAAGCTAGTAATTGTTTCCCAGTCAGAAATGGAGTGGAGTCACATGCAGTTTCTCCTCCTACAAGCAAGCGTTTTTTTCTGGTAAGAAGAGTCACTATTGCGCTCCATTTGCCATACACAGTGCAAATAGCACTAGCGTCTGTTCCCAGCAAGTACAGTGTATTGGACTGAAGAGAAGCTACTGTTCTTGTCAGTTTCCTAAGCAGAGTTGAACTAGATATGGCCCGTGTGTCGGAAGCACAGTTTTTTTTTTCCAAGCAAGCTCACTGTTCTGGCCCTATAGGAAACACAGTAGATTAGAAGAGTGCTCTTTTCTCAAAAGCAGAGTATGTTTCTTGTAAGGCGAGCTAGTATTTGTTTCCCAGTCAGAAATGGAGTTGAATCACATGCAGTTTCTGCTCCTACAAGCAAAAGTTGTTTTCTCGTAAGAAGAGTCACTATTGCGCTCCATTTGCCATACACAGTGCAAATAGCACTAGCGTCTGTTCCCAGCAAGTAGAGTGTATTGGACTGAAGAGAAGCTACTGTTCTTGTCAGTTTCCTAAGCAGAGTTGAACTAGATATGGCCCGTGTGTGGGAAGCACAGTTCCTTTGTTCTGAGCAAGCTCACTCTTCTGGCCCTATAGAAAACACAGTAGATAGAAGAGTGCTCTTTTCTCAAAAGCACAGTGTGTTGGTTGTAAGACGATCTAGTGTTTGTTTCCCAGTCGTAAACGGAGTTGATTCACATGCAGTTTCTGGTCCTACTAGCAAGAGTTGTTTTCTGCTAAGAACAGTCACAATTGAGCTCCCATTGCCATACTCAGTGCAAATAGCACTCGCGATGTGCCCAGCAATTACAGTGTATTGGACTGACGAGAAGCTACTGTTCTTGTCAGTTTCCTAAGCAGAGTTGAACTAGATATGGCCCGTGTGTCGGAAGCACAGTTCTTTTGTTCTGAGCAAGCTCACTGTTCTGGCCTTATAGAAAACACAGTAGATTAGAAGTGTGCTCTTTTCTCAAAAGCACAGTATGTTTCTGGTAAGGAGAGATAGTATTTGTTTCCCAGTCAGAAATGGAGTTGAATCACATGCAGTTTCTGCTCCTACAAGCAAGAGTTGTTTTCTGATTGGAAGAGTCACTATTGTGCTCCATTTGCCATACACAGTGCAAATAGCACTAGCGTCTGTTCCCAGCATGTACAGTGTATTGGACTGAAGAGAAGCTACTCTTCTTGTCAGGTTCCTAAGCAGAGTTGAACTAGATATGGCCCGTGTGTCGGAAGCACAGTTCTTTTTTTCTGAGCAAGCTCACTGTTCTGGCACTATAGGAATCACAGTAGAGTAGAAGAGTGCTCTTTACTCAAAAGCAGAGTGTGTTTCTCGTAAGGCGAGCTAGTGTTTGTTTCCCAGTCGTAAACGGAGTTGAATCACATGCAGTTTCTAGTCCTACTAGCAAGAGTTGTTTTCTGCTAAGAACAGTCATGATTGCGCTCCCATTGCCATACACAGTGCAAATAGCACTCGTGTCTGTTCCCAGCAAGTACAGTGTATTGGACTGAAGAGAAGCTACTCTTCTTGTCAGTTTCCTAAGCAGAGTTGAACTAGATATGGCCCGTGTGTTGGACGCACAGTTCTATTGTTCTGAGCAAGCTCACTGTTCTGGCCCTATAGGAAACACAGTAGATTAGAAGAGTGCTCTTTTCTCAAAAGCAGAGTGTATTTCTTGTAAGGCGAGCTAGTATTTGTTTCCCAGTCGTAAACGGAGTTGAATCACATGCAGTTTCTGGTCCTACGAGCAAGAGTTGTTTTCTGCTAAGAACAGTCACGATTGTGCTCCCATTGCCATACACAGTGCAAATAGCACTCGTGTCTGTTCCCAGCAAGTACAGTGTATTGGACTGAAGAGAAGCTACTGTTCTTGTCAGTTTCCTAAGCAGAGTTGAACTAGATATGGCCCGTGTGTCGGAAGCACAGTTCTTTTGTTCTGAGCAAGCTCACTGTTCTGGCCCTATAGGAAACAGAGTAGATTAGAAGAGTGCTCTTTTCCCAAAAGCAGAGTATGTTTCTTGTAAGGCGAGCTAGTATTTGTTTCCCAGTCAGAAATGGAGTTGAATCACATGCAGGTTCTGCTCCTACAAGCAAGAGTTGTTTTCTGGTAAGAAGAGTCACTATTGTGCTCCATTTGCCATACACAGTGCAAATAGCACTAGCGTCTGTTCCCAGCATGTACAGTGTATTGGACTGAAGAGAAGCTACTCTTCTTGTCAGTTTCCTAAGCAGAGTTGAACTAGATATGGCCCGTGTGTCGGAAGCACAGTTCCTTTGTTCTGAGCAAGCTCACTGTTCTGGCACTATAGGAATCACAGTAGAGTAGAAGAGTGCTCTTTACTCAAAAGCAGAGTGTGTTTCTTGTAAGGCGAGCTAGTGTTTGTTTCCCAGTCGTAAACGGAGTTGAATCACATGCAGTTCCTGGTCCTACTAGCAAGAGTTGTTTTCTGCTAAGAACAGTCACGATTGCGCTCCCATTGCCATACACAGTGCAAACAGCACTCGTGTCTGTTTCCAGCAAGTACAGTGTATTGGACTGAAGAGAAGCTACTGTTCTTGTCAGTTTCCTAAGCAGAGTTGAACTAGATATGGCCCGTGTGTTGGACGCACAGTTCTATTGTTCTGAGCAAGCTCACTCTTCTGGAACTATAGGAAACACAGTAGATTAGAAGAGTGCTCTTTTCTCAAAAGCAGAGTGTGTTTCTTGTAAGGCGAGCTAGTATTTGTTTCCCAGTCAGAAATGGAGTTGAATCACATGCAGTTTCTGGTCCTATGAGCAAGAGTTGTTTTCTGGTAAGAAGATTCACTATTGCGCTCCATTTGCCAAACACAGTGCAAATAGCACTAGCAACTGTTCCCAGCAAGTACAGTGTATTGGACTGAAGAGAAGCTACTGTTCTTGTCAGTTTCCTAAGCAGAGTTGAACTAGATATGGCCCGTGTGTCGGAAGCACAGTTCCTTTGTTCTGAGCAAGCTCACTGTTCTGGCCCTATAGGAATCACAGTAGAGTAGAAGAGTGCTCTTTTCTCAAAAGCAGAGTGTGTTTGTTGTAAGGCGAGCTAGTATTTGTTTCCCAGTCAGAAATGGAGTTGAATCACATGCAGTTTCTTCTCCTACAAGAAAGAGTTGTTTTCTGGTAAGAAGAGTCACTATTGCGCTCCATTTGCCATATACAGTGCAAATAGCACTAGCGTCTGTTCCCAGCAAGTACAGTGTATTTGACTGAAGAGAAGCTACTGTTCTTGTCAGTATCCTAAGCAGAGTTGAACTAGACGTGGCCCCTGTGTCGGAAGCACAGTTTTTTTTTTCTGAGCAAGCTCACTGTTCTGGCCCTATAGGAAACACAGTAGATTAGAAGAGTGCTCTTTTCTCAAAAGCAGAGTGTGTTTCTTGTAAGGCGAGCTAGTATTTGTTTCCCAGTCAGAAATGGAGTTGAATCACATGCAGTTTCTGCTCCTACAAGCAAGAGTTGTTTTCTGGTAAGAAGAGTCACTATTGCGCTCCATTTGCAATACACAGTGCAAATGGCACTAGCGTCTGTTCCCAGCATGTACAGTGTATTGGACTGAAGAGAAGCTACTGTTCTTGTCAGTTTCCTAAGCAGAGTTGAACTAGATATGGCCCGTGTGTTGGAAGCACAGTTCCTTTGTTCTGAGTAAGCTCACTGTTCTGGCACTATAGGAATCACAGTAGAGTAGAAGAGTGTTCTTTACTCAAAAGCAGAGTGTGTTTCTTGTAAGGCGAGCTAGTGTTTGTTTCCCAGTCGTAAACGGACTTGAATCACATGCAGTTTCTGGTCCTACTAGCAAGAGTTGTTTTCTGCTAAGAACAGTCACAATTGCGCTCCCATTGCCATACTCAGTGCTAATAGCACTCGCGTCTGTGCCCAGCAAGTACAGTGTATTGGACTGAAGAGAAGCTACTGTTCTTGTCAGTTTCCTAAGCAGAGTTGAACTAGATATGGCCCGTGTGTCGGAAGCACAGTTCCTTTGTTCTGAGCAAGCTCACTGTTCTGGCACTTTAGGAATCACAGTAGAGTAGAAGAGTGCTCTTTACTCAAAAGCAGAGTGTGTTTCTTGTAAGGCGAGCTAGTGTTTGTTTCCCAGTCGTAAACGGAGTTGAATCACATGCAGTTTCTGGTCCTACTACCAAGAGTTGTTTTCTGCTAAGAACAGTCACGATTGTGCTCCCATTGCCATACACAGTGCAAATAGCACTCGTGTCTGTTCCCAGCAAGTACAGTGTATTGGACTGAAGAGAAGCTACTGTTCTTGTCAGTTTCCTAAGCAGAGATGAACTAGATATGGCCCGTGTGTGGGAAGCACAGTTCCTTTGTTCTGAGCAAGCTCACTGTTCTGGCCCTATAGAAATCACAGTAGAGTAGAAGAGTGCTCTTTTCTCAAAAGCAGAGTGTGTTTGTTGTAAGGCGAGCTAGTATTTGTTTCCCAGTCAGAAATGGAGTTTAATCACATGCAGTTCCTTCTCCTACAAGTAAGAGTTGTTTTCTGGTAAGAAGAGTCACTATTGTGCTCCATTTGCCATACACAGTGCAAATAGCACTAGCGTCTGTTCCCAGCAAGTACAGTGTATTTGACTGAAGAGAAGCTACTGTTCTTGTCAGTTTCCTAAGCATAGTTGAACTAGATATGGCCCGTTCGTAGGAAGCACAGTTTTTTTTTTTCTAAGCAAGCTCACTCTTCTGGCCCTATAGGAAACACAGTAGATTAGAAGAGTGCTCTTTTCTCAAAAGCAGAGTATGTTTCTTGTAAGGCGAGCTAGTATTTGTTTCCCAGTCAGAAATGGAGTTGAATCACATGCAGTTTCTGCTCCTACAAGCAAGAGTTGTTTTCTGGTAAGAAGAGTCACTATTGCGCTCCATTTGCCATACACAGTGCAAATAGCACTAGCGTCTGTTCCCAGCAAGTACAGTGTATTGGACTGAAGAGAAGCTACTGTTCTCGTCAGTTTCCTAAGCAGAGTTGAACTAGATATGGCCCGTGTTTCGGAAGCACAGTTCCTTTGTTCTGAGCAAGCTCACTGTTCTGGCCCTATAGGAATCACAGTAGAGTAGAAGAGTGCTCTTTTCTCAAAAGCAGAGTGTGTTTGTTGTAAGGCGAGCTAGTATTTGTTTCCCAGTCAGAAATGGAGTTGAATCACATGCAGTTTCTGGTCCTATGAGCAAGAGTTGTTTTCTGGTAAGAAGATTCACTATTGTGCTCCATTTGCCATACACAGTGTAAATAGCACTAGCGACTTTTACCAGCAAGTACAGTGTATTGGACTGAAGAGAAGCTACTGTTCTTGTCTGTTTCCTAAGCAGAGTTGAACTAGATATGGCCCGTGTGTTGGACGCACAGTTCTATTGTTCTGAGCAAGCTCACTGTTCTGGCCCTATCGGAAACACAGTAGATTAGAAGAGTGCTCTTTTCTCAAAAGCAGAGTGTGTTTCTTGTAAGGCGAGCTAGTGTATGTTTCCCAGTCGTAAATGGAGTTGAATCACATGCAGTTTCTGGTCCTACTAGCAAGAGTTGTTTTCTGCTAAGAACAGTCACGATTGACTCCCATTGCCATACACAGTGCAAATAGCACTATCGTCTGTTCCCAGCAAGTACAGTGTATTGGACTGAAGAGAAGCTACTGTTCTTGTCAGTTTCCTAAGCAGAGTTGAACTAGATATGGCCCCTGAGTCGGAAGCACAGTTCTTTTGTTCTGAGCAAGCTCACTGTTCTGGCCCAAAGGAAACACAGTAGAGTAGAAGAGTGCTCTTTTCTCAAAAGCAGAGTATGTTTCTTGTAAGGAGAGCTAGTATTTGTTTCCCAGTCAGAAATGGAGTTGAATCACATGCAGGTTCTGGTCCTACAAGCAAGAGTTGTTTTCTGGTAAGAAGAGTCACTATTGAGCTCCATTTGCCATACACAGAGCAAATAGCACTATCGTCTGTTCCCAGCAAGTACAGTGTATTGGACTGAAGAGAAGCTACTGTTCTTGTCAGTTTCCTAAGCAGAGTTGAACTAGATATGGCCCATGTGTCGGAAGCACAGTTCCTTTGTTCTGAGCAAGCTCACTCTTCTGGCCATATAGGAATCACAGTAGATTAGAAGAGTGCTCTTTTCTCAAAAGCAGAGTGTGTTTCTTGTAAGGCGACCTACTGTTTGTTTCCCAGTCGTAAACGGAGGTGAATCACATGCAGATTCTGGTCCTACTAGCAAGAGTTGTTTTCTGCTAAGAAGAGTCACGATTGCGCTCCCATTGCCATACACAGTGCAGATAGCACTCGCGTCTGTGCCCAGCAAGTACAGTGTATTGGACTCAAGACAAGCTACTGTTCTTGTCAGTTTCAAGCAGAGTTGAACTAGATATGGCCCGTGTGTCAGAAGCACAGTTCTATTGTTCTGAGCAAGCTCACTGTTCTGCCCTATAGGAAAAACAGTAGATTAGAAGAGTGCTCTATTCTCAAAAGCAGAGTGTGTTTCTTGTAAGGCGAGCTAGTATTTGTTTCCCAGTCAGAAATGGAGTTGAATCACATGCAGTTTATGGTCCTATGAGCAAGAGTTGTTTTCTGGTAAGAAGATTCACTATTGCGCTCCATTTGCCATACAGAGTGCAAATAGCACTAGCGACTTTTACCAGCAAGTACAGTGTATTGGACTGAAGAGAAGCTACTGTTCTTGTCAGTTTCCTAAGCAGAGTTGAACTAGATATGGCCCGTGTGTTGGACGCACAGTTCTGTTGTTCTGACCAAACTCACTGTTCTGGCCCTATAGGAAACACAGTAGATTAGACGAGTGCTCTTTTCTCAAAAGCAGAGTGTGTTTCTTGTAATGCGAACTAGTATTTGTTTCCCAGTCAGAAATGGAGTTGAATCACATGCAGTTTCTGCTCCTACAAGCAAGAGTTGTTTTCTGGTAAGAAGAGTCACTATTGCGCTCCATTTGCAATACACAGTGCAAATGGCACTAGCGTCTGTTCCCAGCATGTACAGTGTATTGGACTGAAGAGAAGCTACTCTTCTTGTCAGTTTCCTGAGCAGAGTTGAACTAGATATGGCCCGTGTGTTGGAAGCACAGTTCCTTTGTTCTGAGTAAGCTCACTGTTCTGGCACTATAGGAATCACAGTAGAGTAGAAGAGTGTTCTTTACTCAAAAGCAGAGTGTGTTTCTTGTAAGGCGAGCTAGTGTTTGTTTCCCAGTCGTAAACGGACTTGAATCACATGCAGTTTCTGGTCCTACTAGCAAGAGTTGTTTTCTGCTAAGAACAGTCACAATTGCGCTCCCATTGCCATACTCAGTGCAAATAGCACTCGCGTCTGTGCCCAGCAAGTACAGTGTATTGGACTGAAGAGAAGCTACTGTTCTTGTCAGTTTCCTAAGCAGAGTTGAACTAGATATGGCCCGTGTGTCGGAAGCACAGTTCCTTTGTTCTGAGCAAGCTCACTGTTCTGGCACTTTAGGAATCACAGTAGAGTAGAAGAGTGCTCTTTACTCAAAAGCAGAGTGTGTTTCTTGTAAGGCGAGCTAGTGTTTGTTTCCCAGTCGTAAACGGAGTTGAATCACATGCAGTTTCTGGTCCTACTACCAAGAGTTGTTTTCTGCTAAGAACAGTCACGATTGTGCTCCCATTGCCATACACAGTGCAAATAGCACTCGTGTCTGTTCCCAGCAAGTACAGTGTATTGGACTGAAGAGAAGCTACTGTTCTTGTCAGTTTCCTAAGCAGAGATGAACTAGATATGGCCCGTGTGTGGGAAGCACAGTTCCTTTGTTCTGAGCAAGCTCACTGTTCTGGCCCTATAGAAATCACAGTAGAGTAGAAGAGTGCTCTTTTCTCAAAAGCAGAGTGTGTTTGTTGTAAGGCGAGCTAGTATTTGTTTCCCAGTCAGAAATGGAGTTTAATCACATGCAGTTCCTTCTCCTACAAGTAAGAGTTGTTTTCTGGTAAGAAGAGTCACTATTGTGCTCCATTTGCCATACACAGTGCAAATAGCACTAGCGTCTGTTCCCAGCAAGTACAGTGTATTTGACTGAAGAGAAGCTACTGTTCTTGTCAGTTTCCTAAGCATAGTTGAACTAGATATGGCCCGTTCGTAGGAAGCACAGTTTTTTTTTTTCTAAGCAAGCTCACTCTTCTGGCCCTATAGGAAACACAGTAGATTAGAAGAGTGCTCTTTTCTCAAAAGCAGAGTATGTTTCTTGTAAGGCGAGCTAGTATTTGTTTCCCAGTCAGAAATGGAGTTGAATCACATGCAGTTTCTGCTCCTACAAGCAAGAGTTGTTTTCTGGTAAGAAGAGTCACTATTGCGCTCCATTTGCCATACACAGTGCAAATAGCACTAGCGTCTGTTCCAGCAAGTACAGTGTATTGGACTGAAGAGAAGCTACTGTTCTTGTCAGTTTCCTAAGCAGAGTTGAACTAGATATGGCCCGTGTTTCGGAAGCACAGTTCCTTTGTTCTGAGCAAGCTCACTGTTCTGGCCCTATAGGAATCACAGTAGAGTAGAAGAGTGCTCTTTTCTCAAAAGCAGAGTGTGTTTGTTGTAAGGCGAGCTAGTATTTGTTTCCCAGTCAGAAATGGAGTTGAATCACATGCAGTTTCTGGTCCTATGAGCAAGAGTTGTTTTCTGGTAAGAAGATTCACTATTGTGCTCCATTTGCCATACACAGTGTAAATAGCACTAGCGACTTTTACCAGCAAGTACAGTGTATTGGACTGAAGAGAAGCTACTGTTCTTGTCTGTTTCCTAAGCAGAGTTGAACTAGATATGGCCCGTGTGTTGGACGCACAGTTCTATTGTTCTGAGCAAGCTCACTGTTCTGGCCCTATCGGAAACACAGTAGATTAGAAGAGTGCTCTTTTCTCAAAAGCAGAGTGTGTTTCTTGTAAGGCGAGCTAGTGTATGTTTCCCAGTCGTAAATGGAGTTGAATCACATGCAGTTTCTGGTCCTACTAGCAAGAGTTGTTTTCTGCTAAGAACAGTCACGATTGACTCCCATTGCCATACACAGTGCAAATAGCACTATCGTCTGTTCCCAGCAAGTACAGTGTATTGGACTGAAGAGAAGCTACTGTTCTTGTCAGTTTCCTAAGCAGAGTTGAACTAGATATGGCCCCTGAGTCGGAAGCACAGTTCTTTTGTTCTTAGCAAGCTCACTGTTCTGGCCCAAAGGAAACACAGTAGAGTAGAAGAGTGCTCTTTTCTCAAAAGCAGAGTGTGTTTCTTGTAAGGAGAGCTAGTGTTTGTTTCCCAGTCAGAAATGGAGTTGAATCACATGCAGGTTCTGGTCCTACAAGCAAGAGTTGTTTTCTGGTAAGAAGAGTCACTATTGAGCTCCATTTGCCATACACAGAGCAAATAGCACTATCGTCTGTTCCCAGCAAGTACAGTGTATTGGACTGAAGAGAAGCTACTGTTCTTGTCAGTTTCCTAAGCAGAGTTGAACTAGATATGGCCCATGTGTCGGAAGCACAGTTCCTTTGTTCTGAGCAAGCTCACTCTTCTGGCCATATAGGAATCACAGTAGATTAGAAGAGTGCTCTTTTCTCAAAAGCAGAGTGTGTTTCTTGTAAGGCGACCTACTGTTTGTTTCCCAGTCGTAAACGGAGGTGAATCACATGCAGATTCTGGTCCTACTAGCAAGAGTTGTTTTCTGCTAAGAAGAGTCACGATTGCGCTCCCATTGCCATACACAGTGCAGATAGCACTCGCGTCTGTGCCCAGCAAGTACAGTGTATTGGACTCAAGACAAGCTACTGTTCTTGACAGTTTCAAGCAGAGTTGAACTAGATATGGCCCCTGTGTCGGAAGCACAGTTCTTTTGTTCTGAGCAAGCTCACTGTTCTGGCCCAAAGGAAACACAGTAGAGTAGAAGAGTGCTCTTTTCTCAAAAGCAGAGTATGTTTCTTGTAAGGAGAGCTAGTATTTGTTTCCCAGTCAGAAATGGAGTTGAATCACATGCAGGTTCTGCTCCTACAAGCAAGAGTTGTTTTCTGGTAAGAAGAGTCACTATTGAGCTCCATTTGCCATACACAGAGCAAATAGCACTATCGTCTGTTCCCAGCAAGTACAGTGTATTGGACTGAAGAGAAGCTACTGTTCTTGTCAGTTTCCTAAGCAGAGTTGAACTAGATATGGCCCATGTGTCGGAAGCACAGTTCCTTTGTTCTGAGCAAGCTCACTCTTCTGGCCATATAGGAATCACAGTAGATTAGAAGAGTGCTCTTTTCTCAAAAGCAGAGTGTGTTTCTTGTAAGGCGACCTACTGTTTGTTTCCCAGTCGTAAACGGAGGTGAATCACATGCAGATTCTGGTCCTACTAGCAAGAGTTGTTTTCTGCTAAGAAGAGTCACGATTGCGCTCCCATTGCCATACACATTGCAGATAGCACTCGCGTCTGTGCCCAGCAAGTACAGTGTATTGGACTCAAGACAAGCTACTGTTCTTGTCAGTTTCAAGCAGAGTTGAACTAGATATGGCCCGTGTGTCAGAAGCACAGTTCTATTGTTCTGAGCAAGCTCACTGTTCTGCCCTATAGGAAAAACAGTAGATTAGAAGAGTGCTCTATTCTCAAAAGCAGAGTGTGTTTCTTGTAAGGCGAGCTAGCATTTGTTTCCCAGTCAGAAATGGAGTTGAATCACATGCAGTTTATGGTCCTATGAGCAAGAGTTGTTTTCTGGTAAGAAGATTCACTATTGCGCTCCATTTGCCATACAGAGTGCAAATAGCACTAGCGACTTTTACCAGCAAGTACAGTGTATTGGACTGAAGAGAAGCTACTGTTCTTGTCAGTTTCCTAAGCAGAGTTGAACTAGATATGGCCCGTGTTTTGGACGCACAGTTCTGTTGTTCTGACCAAACTCACTGTTCTGGCCCTATAGGAAACACAGTAGATTAGACGAGTGCTCTTTTCTCAAAAGCAGAGTGTGTTTCTTGTAATGCGAACTAGTATTTGTTTCCCAGTCAGAAATGGAGTTGAATCACATGCAGTTTCTGGTCCTATGAGCAAGAGTTGTTTTCTGGTAAGAAGATTCACTATTGCGCTCCATTTGCCATACACAGTGCAAATAGCACTAGCGCCTGTTCCCAGCATGCACAGTGTATTGGACTGAAGAGAAGCTACTCTTCTTGTCAGTTTCCTAAGCAGAGTTGAACTAGATATGGCCCGTGTGTCGGAAGCACAGTTCCTTTGTTCTCAGCAAGCTCACTCTTCTGGCACTATAGGAATCACAGTAGATTAGAAGAGTACTCTTTACTCAAAAGCAGAGTGTGTTTCTTGTAAGGCGACCTACTGTTTGTTTCCCAGTCGTAAACGGAGGTGAATCACATGCAGATTCTGGTCCTACTAGCAAGAGTTGTTTTCTGCTAAGAAGAGTCACGATTGCGCTCCCATTGCCATACACAGTGCAAATAGCACTCGCATCTGTGCTTAGCAAGTACAGTGTATTGGACTGAAGACAAGCTACTGTTCTTGTCAGTTTCAAGCAGAGTTGAACTAGATATGGCCCGTGTGTCAGAAGCACAGTTCTATTTTTCTGAGCAAGCTCACTGTTCTGGCCCTATAGGAAAAACAGTAGATTAGAAGAGTGCTCTTTTCTCAAAAGCAGAGTGTGTTTCTTGTAAGGCGAGCTAGTATTTGTTTCCCAGTCAGAAATGGAGTTGAATCACATGCAGTTTCTGGTCCTATGAGCAAGAGTTGTTTTCTGGTAAGAAGATTCACTATTGCGCTCCATTTGCCATACACAGTGCAAATAGCACTAGCGACTTTTACCAGCATGTACAGTGTATTGGACTGAAGAGAAGCTACTGTTCTTGTCAGTTTCCTAAGCAGAGTTGAACTAGATATGGCCCGTGTGTTGGACGCACAGTTCTGTTGTTCTGAGCAAACTCACTGTTCTGGCCCTATAAGAAACACAGTAGATTAGAAGAGTGCTCTTTTCTCAAAAGCAGAGTGTGTTTCTTGTAAGGCGAACTAGTATTTGTTTCCCAGTCAGAAATGGAGTTGAATCACATACAGTTTCTGGTCCTATGAGCAAGAGTTGTTTTCTGGTAAGAAGAGTCACTATAGTGCTCCACTTGCCATACACAGTGCAAATAGCACTAGCGTCTGTTCCCAGCAAGTACAGTGTATTGGAATGAAGAGAAGCTACTGTTCTTGTCAGTTTCCTAAGCAGTGTTGAACTAGATATGGCCCGTGTGTCGGAAGCACAGTTCCTTTGTTCTGAGCAAGCTCACTGATCTGACCATATAGGAAACACAGTAGATTAGAAGAGTGCTCTTTTCTCAAAGCAGAGTGTGTTTCTTGTAAGGCGAGCTAGTGTTTGTTTCCCAATCAGAAAAGTATTTGAATCACATGCAGTTTCTGGTCCTACTAGCAAGAGTTGTTTTCTGCTAAGAACAGTCACGATTGACTCCCATTGCCATACACAGTGCAAATAGCACTCGAGTCTGTTCCCAGCAAGTACAGTGTATTGGACTGAAGAGAAGCTACTGTTCTTGTCAGTTTCCTAAGCAGAGTTGCACTAGAAATGGCCCGTGTGTCGGAAGCACAGTTCTTTTGTTCTGAGCAAGCTCACTCTTCTGGCCCTATAGGAAACACAGTAGATTAGAAGAGTGCTCTTTTCTCAAAAGCAGAGTATGTTTCTTGTAAGGCGAGGTAGTATTTGTTTCCCCGTAAGAAATGGAGTTGAATCACATGCAGTTTCTGCTCCTACAAGCAAGAGTTGTTTTCTGGTAAGAAGAGTCACTATTGTGCTCCATTTGCAATACACAGTGCAAATAGCACTAGCATCTGTTCCCAGCATGTACAGTGTATTGGACTGAAGAGAAGCTACTCTTCTTGTCAGTTTCCTAAGCAGAGTTGAACTAGATATGGCCAGTGTGTCGGAAGCACAGTTCCTTTGTTCTGAGCAAGCTCACTGTTCTGGCACTATAGGAATCACAGTAGAGTAGAAGAGTGCTCTTTTCTCAAAAGCAGAGTGTGTTTCTTGTATGGCCAGCTAGTGTTTGTTTCCCAGTCGTAAACGGAGTTGAATCACATGCAGTTTCTGGTCCTACTAGCAAGAGTTGTTTCCTGCTAAGAACAGTCACGATTGACTCCCATTGCCACACACACTGCAAATAGCACTGGCGTCTGTTCCCAGCAAGTACAGTGTATTGGACTGAAGAGAAGCTACTGTTCTTGTCAGTTTCCTAAGCAGAGTTGCACTAGAGAGGCCCGTGTGTCGGAAGCACAGTTCTTTTGTTCTGAGCAAGCTCACTCTTCTGGCCATATAGGAAACACAGTAGATTAGAAGAGTGCTCTTTTCTCAAAAGCAGAGTATGTTTCTTGTAAGGCGAGCTAGTATTTGTTTCCCAGTCAGAAATGGAGTTGAATCACATGCAGTTTCTGCTCCTACAGGCATGACTTGTTTTCTGGTAAGAAGAGTCACTATTGTGCTCCATTTGCAATACACAGTGCAAATAGCACTAGCATCTGTTCCCAGCATGTACAGTGTGTTGGACTGAAGAGAAGCTACTCTTCTTGTCAGTTTCCTAAGCAGAGTTGAACTAGATATGGGCCGTGTGTCGGAAGCACAGTTCCTTTGTTCTGAGCAAGCTCACTGTTCTGGCACTATAGGAATCACAGTAGAGTAGAAGAGTGCTCTTTACTCAAAAGCAGAGTGTGTTTCTTGTAAGGCAAGCTAGTGTTTGTTTCCCAGTCGTAAAAGGAGTTGAATCACATGCAGTTTCTGGTCCTACTAGCAAGAGTTGTTTTCTGCTAAAAACAGTCACGATTGCGCTCCCATTGCCATACTCAGTGCAAATAGCATTCGCGTCTGTTCCCAGCAAGTACAGTGTATTGGACTGAAGAGAAGCTACTGTCCTTGTCAGTTTCCTAAGCAGAGTTGAACTAGATATGGCCCGTGTGTCGGACGCACAGTTCTTTTTTTCTGAGCAAACTCACTGTTCTGGCCCTATAGGAAACACAGTAGATTAGAAGAGTGCTCTTTTCTCAAAAGCAGAGTGTGTTTCTTGTAAGGCGAACTAGTATTTGTTTCCCAGTCAGAAATGGAGTTGAATCACATGCAGTTTCTGGTCCTATGAGCAAGAGTTGTTTTCTGGTAAGAAGATTCACTATTGTGCTCCATTTGCCATACATAGTACAAATAGCACTAGCGACTGTTCCCAGCAAGTACAGTGTATTGGACTGAAGAGAAGCTACTGTTCTTGTCAGTTTCCTAAACAGAGTTGAACTAGAAATGGCCCGTGTGTCGGAAGCACAGTTCCTTTGTTCTGAGCAAGCTCACTGATCTGACCATATAGGAAACACAGTAGATTAGAAGAGTGCTCTTTTCTCAAAAGCAGAGTGTGTTTCTTGTAAGGCGAGCTAGTGTTTGTTTCCCAGTCTTAAACGGAGTTGAATCACATGCAGTTTCTGGTCCTATTAGCAAGAGTTGTTTTCTGCTAAGAACAGTCACGATTGACTCCCATTGCCATACACAGTGCAAATAGCACTGGCGTCTGTTCCCAGCAAGTACAGTGTATTGGACTGAAGAGAAGCTACTGTTCTTGTCAGTTTCCTAAGCAGAGTTGCACTAGAAATGGCCCGTGTGTCGGAAGCACAGTTCTTTTGTTCTGAGCAAGCTCACTGTTCTGGCCCTATAGGAAACACAGTAGATTAGAAGAGTGCTCTTTTCTCAAAAGCAGAGTATGTTTCTTGTAAGGCGAGCTAGTATTTGTTTCCCAGTCAGAAATGGAGTTGAATCACATGCAGTTTCTGCTCCTACAAGCATGACTTTTTTCTGGTAAGAAGAGTCACTATTGTGCTCCATTTGCAATACACAGTGCAAATAGCACTAGCGTCTGTTCCCAGCATGTACAGTGTATTGGACTGAAGAGAAGCTACTCTTCTTGTCAGTTTCCTAAGCAGAGTTGAACTAGATATGGCCCGTGTGTCGGAAGCACAGTTCCTTTGTTCTGAGCAAGCTCACTGTTCTGGCACTATAGGAATCACAGTAGAGTAGAAGAGTGCTCTTTACTTAAAAGCAGAGTGTGTTTCTTGTAAGGCAAGCTAGTGTTTGTTTCCCAGTCGTAAACGGAGTTGAATCACATGCAGTTTCTGGTCCTACTAGCAAGAGTTGTTTTCTGCTAAGAACAGTCACGATTGTGCTCCCATTGCCATACTCAGTGCAAATAGCATTCGCGTCTGTGCCCAGCAAGTACAGTGTATTGGACTGAACAGAAGCTACTGTTCTTGTCAGTTTCCTAAGCAGAGTTGAACTAGATATGGCCCGTGTGTCTGAAGCACAGTTCCTTTGTTCTGAGCAAGCTCACTCTTCTGGCCATAAAGGAATCACAGTAGATTAGAAGAGTGCTCTTTTCTCAAAAGCAGAGTGTGTTTCTTGTAAGGCGACCTACTGTTTGTTTCCCAGTCGTAAACGGAGGTGAATCACATGCAGTTTCTGCTCCTACAAGCAAGAGTTGTTTTCTGCTAAGAAGAGTCACTATTGTGCTCCATTTGCAATACACAGTGCAAATAGCACCAGCGTCTGTTCCCAGCATGCACAGTGTATTGGACTGAAGAGAAGCTACTCTTCTTGTCAGTTTCCTAAGCAGAATTGAACTAGATATGGCCCATGTGTCGGAAGCACAGTTCCTTTGTTCTGAGCAAGCTCACTCTTCTGGCACTATAGGAATCACAGTAGAGTAGAAGAGTGCTCTTTACTCAAAAGCCGAGTGTGTTTCTTGTAAGGCGAGCTAGTGTTTGTTTCCCAGTCGTAAATGGAGTTTAATCACATGCAGTTTCTGGTCCTACTAGCAAGAGTTGTTTTCTGCTAAGAACAGTCACGATTGCGCTCCCATTGCCATACACAGTGCAAATAGCACTCGTGTCTGTTCCCAGCAAGTACAGTGTATTGGACTGAAGATTAGCTACTGTTCTTGTCAGTTTCCTAAACAGAGTTGAACTAGATATGGCCCCTGTGTCTGAAGCACAGTTCTTTTGTTCTGAGCAAGCTCACTGTTCTGGCCCAAAGGAAACACAGTAGAGTAGAAGAGTGCTGTTTTCTCAAAAGCAGAGTATGTGTCTTGTAAGGAGAGCTAGTATTTGTTTCCCAGTCAGAAATGGAGTTGGATCACATGCAGGTTCTGCTCCTACAAGCAAGAGTTGTTTTCTGGTAAGAAGAGTCACTATTGAGCTCCATTTGCCATACACAGTGCAAATAGCACTATCGTCTGTTCCCAGCAAGTACAGTGTATTGGACTGAAGAGAAGCTACTGTTCTTGTCAGTTTTCTAAGCAGAGTTGAACTAGAAATGGCCCGTGTGTCGGAAGCACAGTTCCTTTGTTCTGAGCAAGCTCACTCTTCTGGCCATATAGGAATCACAGTAGATTAGAAGAGTGCTCTTTTCTCAAAAGCAGAGTGTGTTTCTTGTAAGGCAAGCTAGTGCTTGTTTCCCATTCGTAAACGGAGTTGAATCACATGCAGTTTCTGGTCCTACTAGCAAGAGTTGTTTTCTGCTAAGAACAGTCACGATTGTGCTCCCATTGCCATACACAGTGCAAATAGCACTCGTGTCTGTTCCCAGCAAGTACAGTGTATTGGACTGAAGAGAAGCTACTGTTCTTGTCAGTTTCCTAAGCAGAGTTGAACTAGATATGGCCCGTGTGTTGGACGCACAGTTCTATTGTTCTGAGCAAGCTCAATGTTCTGGCCCTATAGGAAACACAGTAGATTAGAAGAGTGCTCTTTTCTCAAAAGCAGAGTGTGTTTGTTGTAAGGCGAGCTAGTATTTGTTTCCCAGTCAGAAATGGAGTTGAATCACATGCAGTTTCTGGTCCTATGAGCAAGAGTTGTTTTCTGGTAAGAAGATTCACTATTGCGCTCCATTTGCCATACACAGTGCAAATAGCAAGAGCGACTGTTCCCAGCAAGTACAGTGTATTGGACTGAAGAGAAGCTACTGTTCTTGTCAGTTTCCTAAGCAGAGTTGAACTAGATATGGCTCGTGTGTTGGACGCACAGTTCTGTTGTTCTGAGCAAACTCACTGTTCTGGCCCTATTGGAAACACAGTAGATTAGAAGAGTGCTCTTTTCTCAAAAGCAGAGTGTGTTTCTTGTAAGGCGAACTAGTATTTGTTTCCCAGTCAGAAATGGAGTTGAATCACATACAGTTTCTGGTCCTATGAGCAAGAGTTGTTTTCTGGTAAGAAGATTCACTATTGTGCTCCATTTGCCATACACAGTGCAAATAGCACTAGCGACTGTTCCCAGCAAGTACAGTGTATTGGACTGAAGAGAAGCTACTGTTCTTGTCAGTTTCCTAAGCAGTGTTGAAATAGATATGGCCTGTGTGTCGGAAGCACAGTTCCTTTGTTCTGAGCAAGCTCACTGATCTGACCACATAGGAAACACAGTAGATTAGAAGAGTGCTCTTTTCTCAAAGCAGAGTGTGTTTCTTGTAAGGCGAGCTAGTGTTTGTTTCCCAGTCGTAAACGGAGTTGAATCACATGCAGTTTCTGGTCCTACTAGCAAGAGTTGTTTTCTGCTAAGAACAGTCACGATAGACTCCCATTGCCATACACAGTGCAAATAGCACTCGCGTCTATTCCCAGCAAGTACAGTGTATTGGACTGAAGAGAAGCTACTGTTCTTGTCAGTTTCCTAAGCAGAGTTGCACTAGAAATGGCCCGTGTGTCGGAAGCACAGTTCCTTTGTTCTGAGCAAGCTCACTGATCTGACCACATAGGAAACACAGTAGATTAGACGAGTGCTCTTTTCTCAAAAGCAGAGTATGTTTCTTGTAAGGCGAGCTAGTATTTGTTTCCCCGTCAGAAATGGAATTGAATCACATGCAGTTTCTGCTCCTACAAGCAAGAGTTGTTTTCTGGGAAGAAGAGTCACTATTGCGCTCCAATTGCAATACACAGTGCAAATAGCACTAGCGTCTGTTCCCAGCATGTACAGTGTATTGGACTGAAGAGAAGCTACTCTTCTTGTCAGTTTCCTAAGCAGAGTTGAACTAGATATGGCCCCTGTGTGGGAAGCACAGTTCCTTTGTTCTGAGCAAGCTCACTGTTCTGGCACTGTAGGAATCACAGTAGAGTAGAAGAGTGCTCTTTACTCAAAAGCAGAGTGTGTTTCTTGTAAGGCAAGCTAGTGTTTGTTTCCCAGTCGTAAACGGAGTTGAATCACATGCAGTTTCTGGTCCTACTAGCAAGAGTTGTTTTCTGCTAAGAACAGTCACAATTGTGCTCCCATTGCCATACTCAGTGCAAATAGCATTCGCATCTGTGCCCAGCAAGTACAGTGTATTGGACTGAAGAGAAGCTACTGTTCTTGTCAGTTTCCTAAGCAGAGTTGAACTAGATATGGCCCGTGTGACGGAAGCACAGTTCTTTTTTTCTGAGCAAGCTCATTGTTCTGGCCCTATAGGAAACACAGTAGATTAGAAGAGTGCTCTTTTCTCAAAAGCAGAGTATGTTTCTTGTAAGGCGAGCTAGTATTTGTTTCCCAGTCAGAAATGGAGGTGAATCACATGCAGTTTCTGCTCCTACGAGCAAGAGTTGTTTTCTGGTAAGAAGAGTCACTATTGTGCTCCCTTTGCCATACACAGTGCAGATAGCACTCGCGTCTGTTCCCAGCAAGTACAGTGTATTGGACTGAAGAGAAGCTACTGTTCTTGTCAGTTTCCTAAGCAGAGTTGAACTAGATATAGCTCGTGTGTCAGAAGCACAGTTCCTTTGTTCTGAGCAAGCTCACTGTTCTGGCCCTATAGGAAACACAGTAGAATAGAAGAGTGCTCTTTTCTCAAAAGCAGAGTGTGTTTCTTGTAAGGCGAGCTAGTATTTGTTTCCCAGTCAGAAATGGAGTTGAATTACATGCAGTTTCTGGTCCTATGAGCAAGAGTTGTTTTCTGGTAAGAAGATTCACTATTGCGCTCCATTTGCCATACAGAGTGCAAATAGCACTAGCGACTTTTACCAGCAAGTACAGTGTATTGGACTGAAGAGAAGCTACTGTTCTTGTCACTTTCCTAAGCAGAGTTGAACTAGATATGGCCCGTGTGTTGGACGCACAGTTCTTTTTTTCTGAGCAAACTCACTGTTCTGGCCCTATAGGAAACACAGTAGATTAGAAGAGTGCTCTTTTCTCAAAATCACAGTGTGTTTCTTGTAAGGGGAACTAGTATTTGTTTCCCAGTCAGAAATGGAGTTGAATCACATGCAGTTTCTGGTCCTATGAGCAAGAGTTGTTTTCTGGTAAGAAGAGTCACTATTGCGCTCCATTTGCCATACACAGTACAAATAGCACTAGCGACTGTTCCCAGCAAGTACAGTGTATTGGACTGAAGAGAAGCTACTGTTCTTGTCAGTTTCCTAAGCAGAGTTGAACTAGAAATGGCCCGTGTGTCGGAAGCACAGTTCCTTTGTTCTGAGCAAGCTCACTGATCTGACCATATAGGAAACACAGTAGATTAGAAGAGTGCTCTTTTCTCAAAAGCAGAGTGTGTTTCTTGTAAGGCGAGCTAGTGTTTGTTTCCCAGTCGTAAACGGAGTTGAATCACATGCAGTTTCTGGTCCTACTAGCAAGAGTTGTTTTCTGCTAAGAACAGTCACGATTGACTCCCATTGCCATACACAGTGCAAATAGCACTCGCGTCTGTTCCCAGCAAGTACAGTGTATTGGACTGAAGAGAAGCTACTGTTCTTGTCAGTTTCCTAAGCAGAGTTGCACTAGAAATGGCCCGTGTGTCGGAAGCACAGTTCTTTTGTTCTGAGCAAGCTCACTGTTCTTGCCCTATAGGAAACACAATAGATTAGAAGAGTGCTCTTTTCTCAAAAGCATAGTATGTTTCTTGTAAGGCGAGCTAGTGATTGTTTCCCAGTCGTAAACGGAGTTGAATCACATGCAGTTTCTGGTCCTACTAGCAAGAGTTGTTTTCTGCTAAGAACAGTCACGATTGCGCTCCCATTGCCATACTCAGTGCAAATAGCTTTCGCGTCTGTGCCCAGCAAGTACAGTGTATTGGACTGAAGAGAAGCTACTGTTCTTGTCAGTTTCCTAAGCAGAGTTGAACTAGATATGGCCCGTGTGTCGGAAGCACAGTTCTTTTTTTCTGAGCAAGCTCACTGTTCTGGCCCTATAGGAAACACAGTAGATTAGAAGAGTGCTCTTTTCTCAAAAGCAGAGTATGTTTCTTGTAAGGCGAGCTAGTATTTGTTTCCCAGTCAGAAATGGAGTTGAATCACATGCAGTTTCTGCTCCTACGAGCAAGAGTTGTTTTCTGGTAAGAAGAGTCACTATTGTGCTCCATTTGCCATACACAGTGCAAATAGCACTAGCGTCTGTTCTCAGCAAGTACAGTGTATTGGACTGAAGAGAAGCTACTATTCTTGTCAGTTTTCTAAGCAGAGTTGAACTAGATATGGCCCGTGTGTCGGAAGCACAGTTCCTTTGTTCTGAGCAAGCTCACTGTTCTGGCACAAATGAAACACAGTAGAGTAGAAGAGTGCTCTTTTCTCAAAAGCAGAGTATGTTTCTTGTAAGGAGAGCTAGTATTTGTTTCCCAGTCAGAAATGGAGTTGAATCACATGCAGGTTCTGCTCCTACAAGCAAGAGTTGTTTTCTGGTAAGAAGAGTCACTATTGAGCTCCATTTGCCATACACAGTGCAAATAGCACTATCGTCTGTTCCCAGCAAGTACAGTGTATTGGACTGAAGAGAAGCTACTGTTCTTGTCAGTTTCCTAAGCAGAGTTGAACTAGATATGGCCCGTGTGTCGGAAGCACAGTTCCTTTGTTCTGAGCAAGCTCACTGTTCTGGCACTATAGGAATCACAGTAGAGTAGAAGAGTGCTCTTTTCTCAAAAGCAGAGTGTGTTTCTTGTAAGGCGACCTACTGTTTGTTTCCCAGTCGTAAACGGAGCTGAATCACATGCAGATTCTGGACCTACTAGCAAGAGTTGTTTTCTGCTAAGAAGAGTCACAATTGCGCTCCCATTGCCATACACAGTGCAGATAGCACTCGCGTCTGTGCCCAGCAAGTACAGTGTATTGGACTGAAGAGATGCTACTGTTCTTGTCAGTTTCCTAAGCAGAGTTGAACTAGATATGGCCCGTGTGTCAGAAGCACAGTTCTATTGTTCTGAGCAAGCTCACTGTTCTGGCCCCATAGGAAAAACTGTAGATTAGAAGAGTGCTCTTTTCTCAAAAGCAGAGTGTGTTTCTTGTAAGGCGAGCTAGTATTTGTTTCCCAGTCAGAAATGGAGTTGAATCACATGCAGTTTCTGGTCCTATGAGCAAGAGTTGTTTTCTGGTAAGAAGATTCACTATTGCGCTCCATTTACCATACACAGTGCAAATAGCACTAGCGACTGTTCCCAGCAAGTACAGTGTATTGGACTGAAGAGAAGCTACTGTTCTTGTCAGTTTCCTAAGCAGAGTTGAACTAGATATGGCCTGTGTGTCGGAAGCACAGTTCCTTTGTTCTGAGCAAGCTCACTGATCTGACCATATAGGAAACACAGTAGATTAGAAGAGTGCTCTTTTCTCAAAAGCAGAGTGTGTTTCTTGTAAGGCGAGCTAGTGTTTGTTTCCCAGTCGTAAATGGAGTTGAATCACATGCAGTTTCTGGTCCTACTAGCAAGAGTTGTTTTCTGCTAAGAACAGTCACGTTTGACTCCCATTGCCATACACAGTGCAAATAGCACTCGCGTCTGTTCCCAGCAAGTACAGTGGATTGGACTGAAGAGAAGCTACTGTTCTTGTCAGTTTCCTAAGCAGAGTTGCACTAGAAATGGCCCGTGTGTCGGGAGCACAGTTCTTTTGTTCTGAGCAAGCTCACTGTTCTGGCCCTATAGGAAACACAGTAGATTAGAAGTGTGCTCTTTTCTCAAAAGCACAGTATGTTTCTTGTAAGGCGAGCTAGTATTTGTTTCCCAGTCAGAAATGGAGTTGAATCACATGCAGTTTCTGCTCCTACAAGCATGACTTGTTTTCTGGTACGAAGAGTCACTATTGCACTCCATTTGCCATAGACAGTGCAAATAGCACTAGCGTCTGTTCCCAGCAAGTACAGTGGATTGGACTGAAGAGAAGCTACTGTTCTTGTCAGTTTCCTAAGCAGAGTTGATCTAGATATGGCCCGTGTGTCGGAAGCACAGTTCTTTTGTTCTGAGCAAGCTCACTGTTCTGGCCCTATAGGAAACAGAGTAGATTAGAAGAGTGCTCTTTTCTCAAAAGCAGAGTATTTTTCTTGTAAGGCGAGCTAGTATTTGTTTCCCAGTCAGAAATGGAGTTGAATCACATGCAGTTTCTGCTCCTACAAGCAAGAGTTGTTTTCTGGTAAGAAGAGTCACTATTGTGCTCCATTTGCAATACACAGTGCAAATAGCACTAGCGTCTGTTCCCAGCAAGTACAGTGTATTGGACTGAAGAGAAGCTACTCTTCTTGTCAGTTTCCTAAGCAGAGTTGAACTAGTTATGGCCCGTGTGTCGGACACACAATTCTTTTGTTCTGAGCAAGCTCACTGTTCTGGCACTATAGGAATCACAGTAGAGTAGAAGAGTGCTCTTTACTCAAAAGCAGAGTGTGTTTCTTGTAAGGAGAGCTAGTGTTTGTTTCCCAGTCGTAAACGGAGTTGAATCACATGCAGTTTCTGGTCCTACTAGCAAGAGTTGTTTTCTGCTAAGACAGTCACAATTGCGCTCCCATTGCCATACTCAGTGCAAATAGCATTACCGTCTGTGCCCAGCAAGTACAGTGTATTGGACTGAAGAGAAGCTACTGTTCTTGTCAGTTTCCTAAGCAGAGTTGAACTAGATATGGCCCGTGTGTCGGAAGCACAGTTCTTTTTTTCTGAGCAAGCTCACTGTTCTGGCCCTATAGGAAACACAGTAGATTAGAAGAGTGCTCTTTTCTCAAAAGCAGAGTATGTTTCTTGTAAGGCGAGCTAGTATTTGTTTCCCAGTGAGAAATGGATTTGAATCACATGAAGTTTCTGCTCCTACGAGCAAGAGTTGTTTTCTGGTAAGAAGAGTCACTATTGCGCTCCATTTGCCATACACAGTGTAAATAGCACTAGCGTCTGTTCCCAGCAAGTACAGTGTATTGGACTGAAGAGAAGCTACTGTTCTTGTCAGTTTCCTAAGCAGAGTTGAACTAGATATGGCCCCTGTGTCGGAAGCACAGTTCTTTTTTTCTGAGCAAGCTCACTGTTCTGGCACAAATGAAACACAGTAGAGTAGAAGAGTGCTCTTTTCTCAAAAGCAGAGTATGTTTCTTGTAAGGAGAGCTAGTATTTGTTTCCCAGTCAGAAATGGAGTTGAATCACATGCAGGTTCTGCTCCTACAAGCAAGAGTTGTTTTCTGGTAAGAAGAGTCACTATTGAGCTCCATTTGCCATACACAGTGCAAATAGCACTATCGTCTGTTCCCAGCAAGTACAGTGTATTGGACTGAAGAGAAGCTACTGTTCTTGTCAGTTTCCTAAGCAGAGGTGAACTAGATATGGCCCGTGTGTCGGAAGCACAGTTCCTTTGTTCTGAGCAAGCTCACTCTTCTGGCCATATAGGAATCACAGTAGAGTAGAAGAGTGCTCTTTTCTCAAAAGCAGAGTGTGTTTCTTGTAAGGCGACCTACTGTTTGTTTCCCAGTCGTAAACGGAGATGAATCACATGCAGATTCTGGTCCTACTAGCAAGAGTTGTTTTCTGCTAAGAAGAGTCACAATTGCGCTCCCATTGCCATACACAGTGCAGATAGCACTGGCGTCTGTGCCCAGCAAGTACAGTGTATTGGACTGAAGAGATGCTACTGTTCTTGTCAGTTTCCTAAGCAGAGTTGAACTAGATATGGCCCGTGTGTCAGAAGCACAGTTCTATTGTTCTGAGCAAGCTCACTGTTCTGGCCCCATAGGAAAAACTGTAGATTAGAAGAGTGCTCTTTTCTCAAAAGCAGAGTGTGTTTCTTGTAAGGCGAGCTAGTATTTGTTTCCCAGTCAGAAATGGAGTTGAATCACATGCAGTTTCTGGTCCTATGAGCAAGAGTTGTTTTCTGGTAAGAAGATTCACTATTGCGCTCCATTTGCCATACACAGTGCAAATAGCACTAGCGACTGTTCCCAGCAAGTACAGTGGATTGGACTGAAGAGAAGCTACTGTTCTTGTCAGTTTCCTAAGCAGAGTTGAACTAGATATGGCCCGTGTGTCGGAAGCACAGTTCCTTTGTTCTGAGCAAGCTCACTGATCTGACCATATAGGAAACACAGTAGATTAGAAGAGTGCTCTTTTCTCAAAAGCAGAGTGTGTTTCTTGTAAGGCGAGCTAGTGTTTGTTTCCCAGTCGTAAACGGAGTTGAATCACATGCAGTTTCTGGTCCTACTAGCAAGAGTTGTTTTCTGCTAAGAACAGTCACGTTTGACTCCCATTGCCATACACAGTGCAAATAGCACTCGCGTCTGTTCCCAGCAAGTACAGTGGATTGGACTGAAGAGAAGCTACTGTTCTTGTCAGTTTCCTAAGCAGAGTTGCACTAGAAATGGCCCGTGTGTCGGAAGCACAGTTCTTTTGTTCTGAGCAAGCTCACTGTTCTGGCCCTATAGGAAACACAGTAGATTAGAAGAGTGCTCTTTTCTCAAAAGCACAGTATGTTTCTTGTAAGGCGAGCTAGTATTTGTTTCCCAGTCAGAAATGGAGTTGAATCACATGCAGTTTCTGCTCCTACAAGCATGACTTGTTTTCTGGTAAGAAGAGTCACTATTGCACTCCATTTGCCATAGACAGTGCAAATAGCACTAGCGTCTGTTCCCAGCAAGTACAGTGTATTGGACTGAAGAGAAGCTACTGTTCTTGTCAGTTTCCTAAGCAGAGTTGATCTAGATATGGCCCGTGTGTCGGAAGAACAGTTCCTTTGTTCTGAGCAAGCTCATTGTTCTGGCCCTATAGGAAACACAGTAGATTAGAAGAGTGCTTTTTTCTCAAAAGCAGAGTGTGTTTCTTGCAAGGCGAGATAGTATTTGTTTCCCAGTCAGAAATGGAGTTGAATCACATGCAGTTTCTGCTCCTACGAGCAAGAGTTGTTTTCTGGTAAGAAGAGTCACTATTGAGTTCCATTTGCCATACACAGTGCAAATAGCTCTAGTGTCTGTTCCCAGTAATTACAGTGTATTGGACTGAAGAGACGCTACTGTTCTTGTCAGTTTCCTAAGCAGAGTTGAACTAGAAATGGCCCGTGTGTCGGAAGAACAGTTCCTTTGTTCTGAGCAAGCTCACTGTTCTGGCCCTATAGGAAACACAGTAGATTAGAAGAGTGCTCTTTTCTCAAAAGCAGAGTGTGTTTCTTGTAAGGCGAGCTAGTATTTGTTTCCCAGTCAGAAATGGAGTTGAATCACATGCAGTTTCTGGTCCTATGAGCAAGAGTTGTTTTCTGGTAAGAAGATTCACTATTGCGCTCCATTTGCTCCATTTGCCATACACAGTGCAAATAGCACTAGCGACTGTTCCCAGCAAGTACAGTGTTTTGGACTGAAGAGAAGCTACTGTTCTTGTCAGTTTCCTAAGCAGAGTTGAACTAGATATGGCCCATGTGTCGGAAGCACAGTTCCTTTGTTCTGAGCAAGCTCACTGATCTGACCATATAGGAAACACAGTAGATTAGAAGAGTGCTCTTTTCTCAAAAGCAGAGTGTGTTTCTTGTAAGGCGAGCTAGTATTTGTTTCCCAGTCGTAAACGGAGTTGAATCACATGGAGATACTGGTCCTACTAGCAAGAGTTGTTTCCTGCTAAGAACAGTCACGATTGACTCCCATTGCCATACACAGTGCAAATAGCACTCTCGTCTGTTCCCAGCAAGTACAGTGGATTGGACTGAAGAGAAGCTACTGTTCTTGTCAGTTTCCTAAGCAGAGTTGCACTAGAAATGGCCCGTGTGTCTGAAGCACAGTTCTTTTGTTCTGAGCAAGCTCACTGTTCTGGCCCTATAGGAAACACAGTAAATTAGAAGAGTGCTCTTTTCTCAAAAGCAGAGTATGTTTCTTGTAAGGCGAGCTAGTATTTGTTTCCCAGTCAGAAATGGAGTTGAATCACATGCAGTTTCTGCTCCTACAAGCTTGACTTGTTTTCTGGTACGAAGAGTCACTATTGCACTCCACTTGCCATAGACAGTGCAAATAGCACTAGCGTCTGTTCCCAGCAAGTACAGTGTATTGGACTGAAGAGAAGCTACTGTTCTTGTCAGTTTCCTAAGCAGAGTTGATCTAGATATGGCCCGTGTGTCGGAAGAACAGTTCCTTTGTTCTGAGCAAGCTCACTGTTCTGGCCCTATAGGAAACACAGTAGATTAGAAGAGGGCTTTTTTCTCAAAAGCAGAGTGTGTTTCTTGCAAGGCGAGATAGTATTTGTTTCCCAGTCAGAAATGGAGTTGAATCACATGCAGTTTCTGCTCCTACAAGCAAGAGTTGTTTTCTGGTAAGAAGAGTCACTATTGAGTTCCATTTGCCATACACAGTGCAAATAGCTCTAGTGTCTGTTCCCAGTAATTACAGTGTATTGGACTGAAGAGACGCTACTGTTCTTGTCAGTTTCCTAAGCAGAGTTGAACTAGATATGGCCCGTGTGTTGGACGCACAGTTCTATTGTTCTGAGCAAGCTCACTGTTGTGGCCCTATAGGAAACAGAGTAGATTAGAAGAGTGCTCTTTTCTCAAAAGCAGAGTATGTTTCTTGTAAGGCGAGCTAGTATTTGTTTCCCAGTCAGAAATGGAGTTGAATCACAAGCAGTTTCTGCTCCTACAAGCAAGAGTTGTTTTCTGGTAAGAAGAGTCACTATTGAGTTCCATTTGTCATACACAGTGCAAATAGCACTACCATCTGTTCCCAGCAAGTACAGTGTATTGGACTGAAGAGAAGCTACTGTTCTTGACAGTTTCCTACGCAGAGTAGAACTAGATAGGGCCCGTGTGTCGGAGGCACAGTTCTTTTGTTCTGAGCAAGCTCACTGTTCTGGCCCTATAGGAAACACAGTAGAGTAGAAGAGTGCTCTTTACTCAAAAGCAGAGTGTGTTTCTTGTAAGGCGAGCTAGTGTTTGTTTCCCAGTCGTAAACGGAGTTGAATCACATGCAGTTTCTGGTCCTTCTAGCAAGAGTTGTTTTCTGCTAAGAACAGTCACGATTGCGCTCCCATTGCCATACTCAGTGCAAATAGCATTCGCGTCTGTGCCCAGCAAGTACAGTGTATTGGACTGAAGAGAAGCTACTGTTCTTGTCAGTTTCCTAAGCAGAGTTGAACTAGATATGGCCCGTGTGTTGGACGCACAGTTCTATTGTTCTGAGCAAGCTCACTGTTGTGGCCCTATAGGAAACACAGTAGATTAGAAGAGTGCTCTTTTCTCAAAAGCAGAGTGTGTTTCTTGTAAGGCGAGCTAGTATTTGTTTCCCAGTCAGAAATGGAGTTGAATCACATGCAGTTTCTGGTCCTATGAGCAAGAGTTGTTTTCTGGTAAGAAGATTCACTATTGCGCTCCATTTGCTCCATTTGCCATACACAGTGCAAATAGCACTAGCGACTGTTCCCAGCAAGTACAGTGTGTTGGACTGAAGAGAAGCTACTGTTCTTGTCTGTTTCCTAAGCAGAGTTGAACTAGATATGGCCCATGTGTCGGAAGCACAGTTCCTTTGTTCTGAGCAAGCTCACTGATCTGACCATATAGGAAACACAGTAGATTAGAAGAGTGCTCTTTTCTCAAAAGCAGAGTGTGTTTCTTGTAAGGCCAGCTAGTATTTGTTTCCCAGTCAAAAATGGAGTTGAATCACATGCAGTTTCTGGTCCTACTAGCAAGAGTTGTTTCCTGCTAAGAACAGTCACGATTGACTCCCATTGCCATACACAGTGCAAATAGCACTCGCGTCTGTTCCCAGCCAGTACAGTGGATTTGACTGAAGAGAAGCTACTGTTCTTGTCAGTTTCCTAAGCAGAGTTGCACTAGAAATGGCCCGTGTGTCGGAAGCACAGTTCTTTTGTTCTGAGCAAGCTCACTGTTCTGGCCCTATAGGAAACACAGTAGATTAGAAGAGTGCTCTTTTCTCAAAAGCAGAGTATGTTTCTTGTAAGGCCAGCTAGTATTTGTTTCCCAGTCAGAAATGGAGTTGAATCACATGCAGTTTCTGCTCCTACAAGCATGACTTGTTTTCTGGTACGAAGAGTCACTATTGCACTCCATTTGCCATACACAGTGCAAATAGCACTCGCGTCTGTTCCCAGCAAGTACAGTGTATTGGACTGAAGAGAAGCTACTGTTCTTGTCAGTTTCCTAAGCAGAGTTGAACTAGATATAGCTCGTGTGTCAGAAGCACAGTTCCTTTGTTCTGAGCAAGCTCACTGTTCTGGCCCTATAGGAAACACAGTAGAATAGAAGAGTGCTCTTTTCTCAAAAGCAGAGTGTGTTTCTTGTAAGGCGAGCTAGTATTTGTTTCCCAGTCAGAAATGGAGTTGAATTACATGCAGTTTCTGGTCCTATGAGCAAGAGTTGTTTTCTGGTAAGAAGATTCACTATTGCGCTCCATTTGCCATACACAGTGCAAATAGCACTAGCGACTTTTACCAGCAAGTACAGTGTATTGGACTGAAGAGAAGCTACTGTTCTTGTCACTTTCCTAAGCAGAGTTGAACTAGATATGGCCCGTGTGTTGGACGCACAGTTCTTTTTTTCTGAGCAAACTCACTGTTCTGGCCCTATAGGAAACACAGTAGATTAGAAGAGTGCTCTTTTCTCAAAATCACAGTGTGTTTCTTGTAAGGGGAACTAGTATTTGTTTCCCAGTCAGAAATGGAGTTGAATCACATGCAGTTTCTGGTCCTATGAGCAAGAGTTGTTTTCTGGTAAGAAGAGTCACTATTGCGCTCCATTTGCCATACACAGTACAAATAGCACTAGCGACTGTTCCCAGCAAGTACAGTGTATTGGACTGAAGAGAAGCTACTGTTCTTGTCAGTTTCCTAAGCAGAGTTGAACTAGAAATGGCCCGTGTGTCGGAAGCACAGTTCCTTTGTTCTGAGCAAGCTCACTGATCTGACCATATAGGAAACACAGTAGATTAGAAGAGTGCTCTTTTCTCAAAAGCAGAGTGTGTTTCTTGTAAGGCGAGCTAGTGTTTGTTTCCCAGTCGTAAACGGAGTTGAATCACATGCAGTTTCTGGTCCTACTAGCAAGAGTTGTTTTCTGCTAAGAACAGTCACGATTGACTCCCATTGCCATACACAGTGCAAATAGCACTCGCGTCTGTTCCCAGCAAGTACAGTGTATTGGACTGAAGAGAAGCTACTGTTCTTGTCAGTTTCCTAAGCAGAGTTGCACTAGAAATGGCCCGTGTGTCGGAAGCACAGTTCTTTTGTTCTGAGCAAGCTCACTGTTCTGGCCCTATAGGAAACACAGTAGATTAGAAGAGTGCTCTTTTCTCAAAAGCAGAGTATGTTTCTTGTAAGGCGAGCTAGTATTTGTTTCTCAGTCAGAAATGGAGTTGAATCACATGCAGTTTCTGCTCCTACAAGCATGACTTTTTTCTGGTAAGAAGAGTCACTATTGTGCTCCATTTGCAATACACAGTGCAAATAGCACTAGCGTCTGTTCCCAGCATGTACAGTGTATTGGACTGAAGAGAAGCTACTCTTCTTGTCAGTTTCCTAAGCAGAGTTGAACTAGATATGGCCCGTGTGTCGGAAGCACAGTTCCTTTGTTCTGAGCAAGCTCACTGTTCTGGCACTATAGGAATCACAGTAGAGTAGAAGAGTGCTCTTTACTTAAAAGCAGAGTGTGTTTCTTGTAAGGCAAGCTAGTGTTTGTTTCCCAGTCGTAAACGGAGTTGAATCACATGCAGTTTCTGGTCCTACTAGCAAGAGTTGTTTTCTGCTAAGAACAGTCACGATTGTGCTCCCATTGCCATACTCAGTGCAAATAGCATTCGCGTCTGTGCCCAGCAAGTACAGTGTATTGGACTGAACAGAAGCTACTGTTCTTGTCAGTTTCCTAAGCAGAGTTGAACTAGATATGGCCCGTGTGTCTGAAGCACAGTTCCTTTGTTCTGAGCAAGCTCACTCTTCTGGCCATAAAGGAATCACAGTAGATTAGAAGAGTGCTCTTTTCTCAAAAGCAGAGTGTGTTTCTTGTAAGGCGACCTACTGTTTGTTTCCCAGTCGTAAACGGAGGTGAATCACATGCAGTTTCTGCTCCTACAAGCAAGAGTTGTTTTCTGCTAAGAAGAGTCACTATTGTGCTCCATTTGCAATACACAGTGCAAATAGCACCAGCGTCTGTTCCCAGCATGCACAGTGTATTGGACTGAAGAGAAGCTACTCTTCTTGTCAGTTTCCTAAGCAGAATTGAACTAGATATGGCCCATGTGTCGGAAGCACAGTTCCTTTGTTCTGAGCAAGCTCACTCTTCTGGCACTATAGGAATCACAGTAGAGTAGAAGAGTGCTCTTTACTCAAAAGCCGAGTGTGTTTCTTGTAAGGCGAGCTAGTGTTTGTTTCCCAGTCGTAAATGGAGTTTAATCACATGCAGTTTCTGGTCCTACTAGCAAGAGTTGTTTTCTGCTAAGAACAGTCACGATTGCGCTCCCATTGCCATACACAGTGCAAATAGCACTCGTGTCTGTTCCCAGCAAGTACAGTGTATTGGACTGAAGATTAGCTACTGTTCTTGTCAGTTTCCTAAACAGAGTTGAACTAGATATGGCCCCTGTGTCTGAAGCACAGTTCTTTTGTTCTGAGCAAGCTCACTGTTCTGGCCCAAAGGAAACACAGTAGAGTAGAAGAGTGCTGTTTTCTCAAAAGCAGAGTATGTGTCTTGTAAGGAGAGCTAGTATTTGTTTCCCAGTCAGAAATGGAGTTGGATCACATGCAGGTTCTGCTCCTACAAGCAAGAGTTGTTTTCTGGTAAGAAGAGTCACTATTGAGCTCCATTTGCCATACACAGTGCAAATAGCACTATCGTCTGTTCCCAGCAAGTACAGTGTATTGGACTGAAGAGAAGCTACTGTTCTTGTCAGTTTTCTAAGCAGAGTTGAACTAGAAATGGCCCGTGTGTCGGAAGCACAGTTCCTTTGTTCTGAGCAAGCTCACTCTTCTGGCCATATAGGAATCACAGTAGATTAGAAGAGTGCTCTTTTCTCAAAAGCAGAGTGTGTTTCTTGTAAGGCGAGCTAGTGCTTGTTTCACATTCGTAAACGGAGTTGAATCACATGCAGTTTCTGGTCCTACTAGCAAGAGTTGTTTTCTGCTAAGAACAGTCACGATTGTGCTCCCATTGCCATACACAGTGCAAATAGCACTCGTGTCTGTTCCCAGCAAGTACAGTGTATTGGACTGAAGAGAAGCTACTGTTCTTGTCAGTTTCCTAAGCAGAGTTGAACTAGATATGGCCCGTGTGTTGGACGCACAGTTCTATTGTTCTGAGCAAGCTCAATGTTCTGGCCCTATAGGAAACACAGTAGATTAGAAGAGTGCTCTTTTCTCAAAAGCAGAGTGTGTTTGTTGTAAGGCGAGCTAGTATTTGTTTCCCAGTCAGAAATGGAGTTGAATCACATGCAGTTTCTGGTCCTATGAGCAAGAGTTGTTTTCTGGTAAGAAGATTCACTATTGCGCTCCATTTGCCATACACAGTGCAAATAGCAAGAGCGACTGTTCCCAGCAAGTACAGTGTATTGGACTGAAGAGAAGCTACTGTTCTTGTCAGTTTCCTAAGCAGAGTTGAACTAGAAATGGCCCGTGTGTCGGAAGCACAGTTCCTTTGTTCTGAGCAAGCTCACTGATCTGACCATATAGGAAACACAGTAGATTAGAAGAGTGCTCTTTTCTCAAAAGCAGAGTGTGTTTCTTGTAAGGCGAGCTAGTGTTTGTTTCCCAGTCGTAAACGGAGTTGAATCACATGCAGTTTCTGGTCCTACTAGCAAGAGTTGTTTTCTGCTAAGAACAGTCACGATTGACTCCCATTGCCATACACAGTGCAAATAGCACTCGCGTCTGTTCCCAGCAAGTACAGTGTATTGGACTGAAGAGAAGCTACTGTTCTTGTCAGTTTCCTAAGCAGAGTTGCACTAGAAATGGCCCGTGTGTCGGAAGCACAGTTCTTTTGTTCTGAGCAAGCTCACTGTTCTGGCCCTATAGGAAACACAGTAGATTAGAAGAGTGCTCTTTTCTCAAAAGCAGAGTATGTTTCTTGTAAGGCGAGCTAGTATTTGTTTCTCAGTCAGAAATGGAGTTGAATCACATGCAGTTTCTGCTCCTACAAGCATGACTTTTTTCTGGTAAGAAGAGTCACTATTGTGCTCCATTTGCAATACACAGTGCAAATAGCACTAGCGTCTGTTCCCAGCATGTACAGTGTATTGGACTGAAGAGAAGCTACTCTTCTTGTCAGTTTCCTAAGCAGAGTTGAACTAGATATGGCCCGTGTGTCGGAAGCACAGTTCCTTTGTTCTGAGCAAGCTCACTGTTCTGGCACTATAGGAATCACAGTAGAGTAGAAGAGTGCTCTTTACTTAAAAGCAGAGTGTGTTTCTTGTAAGGCAAGCTAGTGTTTGTTTCCCAGTCGTAAACGGAGTTGAATCACATGCAGTTTCTGGTCCTACTAGCAAGAGTTGTTTTCTGCTAAGAACAGTCACGATTGTGCTCCCATTGCCATACTCAGTGCAAATAGCATTCGCGTCTGTGCCCAGCAAGTACAGTGTATTGGACTGAACAGAAGCTACTGTTCTTGTCAGTTTCCTAAGCAGAGTTGAACTAGATATGGCCCGTGTGTCTGAAGCACAGTTCCTTTGTTCTGAGCAAGCTCACTCTTCTGGCCATAAAGGAATCACAGTAGATTAGAAGAGTGCTCTTTTCTCAAAAGCAGAGTGTGTTTCTTGTAAGGCGACCTACTGTTTGTTTCCCAGTCGTAAACGGAGGTGAATCACATGCAGTTTCTGCTCCTACAAGCAAGAGTTGTTTTCTGCTAAGAAGAGTCACTATTGTGCTCCATTTGCAATACACAGTGCAAATAGCACCAGCGTCTGTTCCCAGCATGCACAGTGTATTGGACTGAAGAGAAGCTACTCTTCTTGTCAGTTTCCTAAGCAGAATTGAACTAGATATGGCCCATGTGTCGGAAGCACAGTTCCTTTGTTCTGAGCAAGCTCACTCTTCTGGCACTATAGGAATCACAGTAGAGTAGAAGAGTGCTCTTTACTCAAAAGCCGAGTGTGTTTCTTGTAAGGCGAGCTAGTGTTTGTTTCCCAGTCGTAAATGGAGTTTAATCACATGCAGTTTCTGGTCCTACTAGCAAGAGTTGTTTTCTGCTAAGAACAGTCACGATTGCGCTCCCATTGCCATACACAGTGCAAATAGCACTCGTGTCTGTTCCCAGCAAGTACAGTGTATTGGACTGAAGATTAGCTACTGTTCTTGTCAGTTTCCTAAACAGAGTTGAACTAGATATGGCCCCTGTGTCTGAAGCACAGTTCTTTTGTTCTGAGCAAGCTCACTGTTCTGGCCCAAAGGAAACACAGTAGAGTAGAAGAGTGCTGTTTTCTCAAAAGCAGAGTATGTGTCTTGTAAGGAGAGCTAGTATTTGTTTCCCAGTCAGAAATGGAGTTGGATCACATGCAGGTTCTGCTCCTACAAGCAAGAGTTGTTTTCTGGTAAGAAGAGTCACTATTGAGCTCCATTTGCCATACACAGTGCAAATAGCACTATCGTCTGTTCCCAGCAAGTACAGTGTATTGGACTGAAGAGAAGCTACTGTTCTTGTCAGTTTTCTAAGCAGAGTTGAACTAGAAATGGCCCGTGTGTCGGAAGCACAGTTCCTTTGTTCTGAGCAAGCTCACTCTTCTGGCCATATAGGAATCACAGTAGATTAGAAGAGTGCTCTTTTCTCAAAAGCAGAGTGTGTTTCTTGTAAGGCGAGCTAGTGCTTGTTTCACATTCGTAAACGGAGTTGAATCACATGCAGTTTCTGGTCCTACTAGCAAGAGTTGTTTTCTGCTAAGAACAGTCACGATTGTGCTCCCATTGCCATACACAGTGCAAATAGCACTCGTGTCTGTTCCCAGCAAGTACAGTGTATTGGACTGAAGAGAAGCTACTGTTCTTGTCAGTTTCCTAAGCAGAGTTGAACTAGATATGGCCCGTGTGTTGGACGCACAGTTCTATTGTTCTGAGCAAGCTCAATGTTCTGGCCCTATAGGAAACACAGTAGATTAGAAGAGTGCTCTTTTCTCAAAAGCAGAGTGTGTTTGTTGTAAGGCGAGCTAGTATTTGTTTCCCAGTCAGAAATGGAGTTGAATCACATGCAGTTTCTGGTCCTATGAGCAAGAGTTGTTTTCTGGTAAGAAGATTCACTATTGCGCTCCATTTGCCATACACAGTGCAAATAGCAAGAGCGACTGTTCCCAGCAAGTACAGTGTATTGGACTGAAGAGAAGCTACTGTTCTTGTCAGTTTCCTAAGCAGAGTTGAACTAGATATGGCTCGTGTGTTGGACGCACAGTTCTGTTGTTCTGAGCAAACTCACTGTTCTGGCCCTATTGGAAACACAGTAGATTAGAAGAGTGCTCTTTTCTCAAAAGCAGAGTGTGTTTCTTGTAAGGCGAACTAGTATTTGTTTCCCAGTCAGAAATGGAGTTGAATCACATACAGTTTCTGGTCCTATGAGCAAGAGTTGTTTTCTGGTAAGAAGATTCACTATTGTGCTCCATTTGCCATACACAGTGCAAATAGCACTAGCGACTGTTCCCAGCAAGTACAGTGTATTGGACTGAAGAGAAGCTACTGTTCTTGTCAGTTTCCTAAGCAGTGTTGAAATAGATATGGCCTGTGTGTCGGAAGCACAGTTCCTTTGTTCTGAGCAAGCTCACTGATCTGACCACATAGGAAACACAGTAGATTAGAAGAGTGCTCTTTTCTCAAAGCAGAGTGTGTTTCTTGTAAGGCGAGCTAGTGTTTGTTTCCCAGTCGTAAACGGAGTTGAATCACATGCAGTTTCTGGTCCTACTAGCAAGAGTTGTTTTCTGCTAAGAACAGTCACGATAGACTCCCATTGCCATACACAGTGCAAATAGCACTCGCGTCTATTCCCAGCAAGTACAGTGTATTGGACTGAAGAGAAGCTACTGTTCTTGTCAGTTTCCTAAGCAGAGTTGCACTAGAAATGGCCCGTGTGTCGGAAGCACAGTTCCTTTGTTCTGAGCAAGCTCACTGATCTGACCACATAGGAAACACAGTAGATTAGACGAGTGCTCTTTTCTCAAAAGCAGAGTATGTTTCTTGTAAGGCGAGCTAGTATTTGTTTCCCCGTCAGAAATGGAATTGAATCACATGCAGTTTCTGCTCCTACAAGCAAGAGTTGTTTTCTGGGAAGAAGAGTCACTATTGCGCTCCAATTGCAATACACAGTGCAAATAGCACTAGCGTCTGTTCCCAGCATGTACAGTGTATTGGACTGAAGAGAAGCTACTCTTCTTGTCAGTTTCCTAAGCAGAGTTGAACTAGATATGGCCCCTGTGTGGGAAGCACAGTTCCTTTGTTCTGAGCAAGCTCACTGTTCTGGCACTGTAGGAATCACAGTAGAGTAGAAGAGTGCTCTTTACTCAAAAGCAGAGTGTGTTTCTTGTAAGGCAAGCTAGTGTTTGTTTCCCAGTCGTAAACGGAGTTGAATCACATGCAGTTTCTGGTCCTACTAGCAAGAGTTGTTTTCTGCTAAGAACAGTCACAATTGTGCTCCCATTGCCATACTCAGTGCAAATAGCATTCGCATCTGTGCCCAGCAAGTACAGTGTATTGGACTGAAGAGAAGCTACTGTTCTTGTCAGTTTCCTAAGCAGAGTTGAACTAGATATGGCCCGTGTGACGGAAGCACAGTTCTTTTTTTCTGAGCAAGCTCATTGTTCTGGCCCTATAGGAAACACAGTAGATTAGAAGAGTGCTCTTTTCTCAAAAGCAGAGTATGTTTCTTGTAAGGCGAGCTAGTATTTGTTTCCCAGTCAGAAATGGAGGTGAATCACATGCAGTTTCTGCTCCTACGAGCAAGAGTTGTTTTCTGGTAAGAAGAGTCACTATTGTGCTCCCTTTGCCATACACAGTGCAGATAGCACTCGCGTCTGTTCCCAGCAAGTACAGTGTATTGGACTGAAGAGAAGCTACTGTTCTTGTCAGTTTCCTAAGCAGAGTTGAACTAGATATAGCTCGTGTGTCAGAAGCACAGTTCCTTTGTTCTGAGCAAGCTCACTGTTCTGGCCCTATAGGAAACACAGTAGAATAGAAGAGTGCTCTTTTCTCAAAAGCAGAGTGTGTTTCTTGTAAGGCGAGCTAGTATTTGTTTCCCAGTCAGAAATGGAGTTGAATTACATGCAGTTTCTGGTCCTATGAGCAAGAGTTGTTTTCTGGTAAGAAGATTCACTATTGCGCTCCATTTGCCATACAGAGTGCAAATAGCACTAGCGACTTTTACCAGCAAGTACAGTGTATTGGACTGAAGAGAAGCTACTGTTCTTGTCACTTTCCTAAGCAGAGTTGAACTAGATATGGCCCGTGTGTTGGACGCACAGTTCTTTTTTTCTGAGCAAACTCACTGTTCTGGCCCTATATTAAACACAGTAGATTAGAAGAGTGCTCTTTTCTCAAAATCACAGTGTGTTTCTTGTAAGGGGAACTAGTATTTGTTTCCCAGTCAGAAATGGAGTTGAATCACATGCAGTTTCTGGTCCTATGAGCAAGAGTTGTTTTCTGGTAAGAAGAGTCACTATTGCGCTCCATTTGCCATACACAGTACAAATAGCACTAGCGACTGTTCCCAGCAAGTACAGTGTATTGGACTGAAGAGAAGCTACTGTTCTTGTCAGTTTCCTAAGCAGAGTTGAACTAGAAATGGCCCGTGTGTCGGAAGCACAGTTCCTTTGTTCTGAGCAAGCTCACTGATCTGACCATATAGGAAACACAGTAGATTAGAAGAGTGCTCTTTTCTCAAAAGCAGAGTGTGTTTCTTGTAAGGCGAGCTAGTGTTTGTTTCCCAGTCGTAAACGGAGTTGAATCACATGCAGTTTCTGGTCCTACTAGCAAGAGTTGTTTTCTGCTAAGAACAGTCACGATTGACTCCCATTGCCATACACAGTGCAAATAGCACTCGCGTCTGTTCCCAGCAAGTACAGTGTATTGGACTGAAGAGAAGCTACTGTTCTTGTCAGTTTCCTAAGCAGAGTTGCACTAGAAATGGCCCGTGTGTCGGAAGCACAGTTCTTTTGTTCTGAGCAAGCTCACTGTTCTTGCCCTATAGGAAACACAATAGATTAGAAGAGTGCTCTTTTCTCAAAAGCATAGTATGTTTCTTGTAAGGCGAGCTAGTGATTGTTTCCCAGTCGTAAACGGAGTTGAATCACATGCAGTTTCTGGTCCTACTAGCAAGAGTTGTTTTCTGCTAAGAACAGTCACGATTGCGCTCCCATTGCCATACTCAGTGCAAATAGCTTTCGCGTCTGTGCCCAGCAAGTACAGTGTATTGGACTGAAGAGAAGCTACTGTTCTTGTCAGTTTCCTAAGCAGAGTTGAACTAGATATGGCCCGTGTGTCGGAAGCACAGTTCTTTTTTTCTGAGCAAGCTCACTGTTCTGGCCCTATAGGAAACACAGTAGATTAGAAGAGTGCTCTTTTCTCAAAAGCAGAGTATGTTTCTTGTAAGGCGAGCTAGTATTTGTTTCCCAGTCAGAAATGGAGTTGAATCACATGCAGTTTCTGCTCCTACGAGCAAGAGTTGTTTTCTGGTAAGAAGAGTCACTATTGTGCTCCATTTGCCATACACAGTGCAAATAGCACTAGCGTCTGTTCTCAGCAAGTACAGTGTATTGGACTGAAGAGAAGCTACTATTCTTGTCAGTTTTCTAAGCAGAGTTGAACTAGATATGGCCCGTGTGTCGGAAGCACAGTTCCTTTGTTCTGAGCAAGCTCACTGTTCTGGCACAAATGAAACACAGTAGAGTAGAAGAGTGCTCTTTTCTCAAAAGCAGAGTATGTTTCTTGTAAGGAGAGCTAGTATTTGTTTCCCAGTCAGAAATGGAGTTGAATCACATGCAGGTTCTGCTCCTACAAGCAAGAGTTGTTTTCTGGTAAGAAGAGTCACTATTGAGCTCCATTTGCCATACACAGTGCAAATAGCACTATCGTCTGTTCCCAGCAAGTACAGTGTATTGGACTGAAGAGAAGCTACTGTTCTTGTCAGTTTCCTAAGCAGAGTTGAACTAGATATGGCCCGTGTGTCGGAAGCACAGTTCCTTTGTTCTGAGCAAGCTCACTGTTCTGGCACTATAGGAATCACAGTAGAGTAGAAGAGTGCTCTTTTCTCAAAAGCAGAGTGTGTTTCTTGTAAGGCGACCTACTGTTTGTTTCCCAGTCGTAAACGGAGCTGAATCACATGCAGATTCTGGACCTACTAGCAAGAGTTGTTTTCTGCTAAGAAGAGTCACAATTGCGCTCCCATTGCCATACACAGTGCAGATAGCACTCGCGTCTGTGCCCAGCAAGTACAGTGTATTGGACTGAAGAGATGCTACTGTTCTTGTCAGTTTCCTAAGCAGAGTTGAACTAGATATGGCCTGTGTGTCAGAAGCACAGTTCTATTGTTCTGAGCAAGCTCACTGTTCTGGCCCCATAGGAAAAACTGTAGATTAGAAGAGTGCTCTTTTCTCAAAAGCAGAGTGTGTTTCTTGTAAGGCGAGCTAGTATTTGTTTCCCAGTCAGAAATGGAGTTGAATCACATGCAGTTTCTGGTCCTATGAGCAAGAGTTGTTTTCTGGTAAGAAGATTCACTATTGCGCTCCATTTACCATACACAGTGCAAATAGCACTAGCGACTGTTCCCAGCAAGTACAGTGTATTGGACTGAAGAGAAGCTACTGTTCTTGTCAGTTTCCTAAGCAGAGTTGAACTAGATATGGCCTGTGTGTCGGAAGCACAGTTCCTTTGTTCTGAGCAAGCTCACTGATCTGACCATATAGGAAACACAGTAGATTAGAAGAGTGCTCTTTTCTCAAAAGCAGAGTGTGTTTCTTGTAAGGCGAGCTAGTGTTTGTTTCCCAGTCGTAAACGGAGTTGAATCACATGCAGTTTCTGGTCCTACTAGCAAGAGTTGTTTTCTGCTAAGAACAGTCACGTTTGACTCCCATTGCCATACACAGTGCAAATAGCACTCGCGTCTGTTCCCAGCAAGTACAGTGGATTGGACTGAAGAGAAGCTACTGTTCTTGTCAGTTTCCTAAGCAGAGTTGCACTAGAAATGGCCCGTGTGTCGGGAGCACAGTTCTTTTGTTCTGAGCAAGCTCACTGTTCTGGCCCTATAGGAAACACAGTAGATTAGAAGTGTGCTCTTTTCTCAAAAGCACAGTATGTTTCTTGTAAGGCGAGCTAGTATTTGTTTCCCAGTCAGAAATGGAGTTGAATCACATGCAGTTTCTGCTCCTACAAGCATGACTTGTTTTCTGGTACGAAGAGTCACTATTGCACTCCATTTGCCATAGACAGTGCAAATAGCACTAGCGTCTGTTCCCAGCAAGTACAGTGGATTGGACTGAAGAGAAGCTACTGTTCTTGTCAGTTTCCTAAGCAGAGTTGATCTAGATATGGCCCGTGTGTCGGAAGCACAGTTCTTTTGTTCTGAGCAAGCTCACTGTTCTGGCCCTATAGGAAACAGAGTAGATTAGAAGAGTGCTCTTTTCTCAAAAGCAGAGTATGTTTCTTGTAAGGCGAGCTAGTATTTGTTTCCCAGTCAGAAATGGAGTTGAATCACATGCAGTTTCTGCTCCTACAAGCAAGAGTTGTTTTCTGGTAAGAAGAGTCACTATTGTGCTCCATTTGCAATACACAGTGCAAATAGCACTAGCGTCTGTTCCCAGCAAGTACAGTGTATTGGACTGAAGAGAAGCTACTCTTCTTGTCAGTTTCCTAAGCAGAGTTGAACTAGTTATGGCCCGTGTGTCGGACACACAATTCTTTTGTTCTGAGCAAGCTCACTGTTCTGGCACTATAGGAATCACAGTAGAGTAGAAGAGTGCTCTTTACTCAAAAGCAGAGTGTGTTTCTTGTAAGGAGAGCTAGTGTTTGTTTCCCAGTCGTAAACGGAGTTGAATCACATGCAGTTTCTGGTCCTACTAGCAAGAGTTGTTTTCTGCTAAGACAGTCACAATTGCGCTCCCATTGCCATACTCAGTGCAAATAGCATTACCGTCTGTGCCCAGCAAGTACAGTGTATTGGACTGAAGAGAAGCTACTGTTCTTGTCAGTTTCCTAAGCAGAGTTGAACTAGATATGGCCCGTGTGTCGGAAGCACAGTTCTTTTTTTCTGAGCAAGCTCACTGTTCTGGCCCTATAGGAAACACAGTAGATTAGAAGAGTGCTCTTTTCTCAAAAGCAGAGTATGTTTCTTGTAAGGCGAGCTAGTATTTGTTTCCCAGTGAGAAATGGATTTGAATCACATGAAGTTTCTGCTCCTACGAGCAAGAGTTGTTTTCTGGTAAGAAGAGTCACTATTGCGCTCCATTTGCCATACACAGTGTAAATAGCACTAGCGTCTGTTCCCAGCAAGTACAGTGTATTGGACTGAAGAGAAGCTACTGTTCTTGTCAGTTTCCTAAGCAGAGTTGAACTAGATATGGCCCCTGTGTCGGAAGCACAGTTCTTTTTTCTGAGCAAGCTCACTGTTCTGGCACAAATGAAACACAGTAGAGTAGAAGAGTGCTCTTTTCTCAAAAGCAGAGTATGTTTCTTGTAAGGAGAGCTAGTATTTGTTTCCCAGTCAGAAATGGAGTTGAATCACATGCAGGTTCTGCTCCTACAAGCAAGAGTTGTTTTCTGGTAAGAAGAGTCACTATTGAGCTCCATTTGCCATACACAGTGCAAATAGCACTATCGTCTGTTCCCAGCAAGTACAGTGTATTGGACTGAAGAGAAGCTACTGTTCTTGTCAGTTTCCTAAGCAGAGTTGAACTAGATATGGCCCGTGTGTCGGAAGCACAGTTCCTTTGTTCTGAGCAAGCTCACTCTTCTGGCCATATAGGAATCACAGTAGAGTAGAAGAGTGCTCTTTTCTCAAAAGCAGAGTGTGTTTCTTGTAAGGCGACCTACTGTTTGTTTCCCAGTCGTAAACGGAGATGAATCACATGCAGATTCTGGTCCTACTAGCAAGAGTTGTTTTCTGCTAAGAAGAGTCACAATTGCGCTCCCCATTGCCATACACAGTGCAGATAGCACTCGCGTCTGTGCCCAGCAAGTACAGTGTATTGGACTGAAGAGATGCTACTGTTCTTGTCAGTTTCCTAAGCAGAGTTGAACTAGATATGGCCCGTGTGTCAGAAGCACAGTTCTATTGTTCTGAGCAAGCTCACTGTTCTGGCCCCATAGGAAAAACTGTAGATTAGAAGAGTGCTCTTTTCTCAAAAGCAGAGTGTGTTTCTTGTAAGGCGAGCTAGTATTTGTTTCCCAGTCAGAAATGGAGTTGAATCACATGCAGTTTCTGGTCCTATGAGCAAGAGTTGTTTTCTGGTAAGAAGATTCACTATTGCGCTCCATTTGCCATACACAGTGCAAATAGCACTAGCGACTGTTCCCAGCAAGTACAGTGGATTGGACTGAAGAGAAGCTACTGTTCTTGTCAGTTTCCTAAGCAGAGTTGAACTAGATATGGCCCGTGTGTCGGAAGCACAGTTCCTTTGTTCTGAGCAAGCTCACTGATCTGACCATATAGGAAACACAGTAGATTAGAAGAGTGCTCTTTTCTCAAAAGCAGAGTGTGTTTCTTGTAAGGCGAGCTAGTGTTTGTTTCCCAGTCGTAAACGGAGTTGAATCACATGCAGTTTCTGGTCCTACTAGCAAGAGTTGTTTTCTGCTAAGAACAGCCACGTTTGACTCCCATTGCCATACACAGTGCAAATAGCACTCGCGTCTGTTCCCAGCAAGTACAGTGGATTGGACTGAAGAGAAGCTACTGTTCTTGTCAGTTTCCTAAGCAGAGTTGCACTAGAAATGGCCCGTGTGTCGGAAGCACAGTTCTTTTGTTCTGAGCAAGCTCACTGTTCTGGCCCTATAGGAAACACAGTAGATTAGAAGAGTGCTCTTTTCTCAAAAGCACAGTATGTTTCTTGTAAGGCGAGCTAGTATTTGTTTCCCAGTCAGAAATGGAGTTGAATCACATGCAGTTTCTGCTCCTACAAGCATGACTTGTTTTCTGGTAAGAAGAGTCACTATTGCACTCCATTTGCCATAGACAGTGCAAATAGCACTAGCGTCTGTTCCCAGCAAGTACAGTGTATTGGACTGAAGAGAAGCTACTGTTCTTGTCAGTTTCCTAAGCAGAGTTGATCTAGATATGGCCCGTGTGTCGGAAGAACAGTTCCTTTGTTCTGAGCAAGCTCATTGTTCTGGCCCTATAGGAAACACAGTAGATTAGAAGAGTGCTTTTTTCTCAAAAGCAGAGTGTGTTTCTTGCAAGGCGAGATAGTATTTGTTTCCCAGTCAGAAATGGAGTTGAATCACATGCAGTTTCTGCTCCTACGAGCAAGAGTTGTTTTCTGGTAAGAAGAGTCACTATTGAGTTCCATTTGCCATACACAGTGCAAATAGCTCTAGTGTCTGTTCCCAGTAATTACAGTGTATTGGACTGAAGAGACGCTACTGTTCTTGTCAGTTTCCTAAGCAGAGTTGAACTAGAAATGGCCCATGTGTCGGAAGAACAGTTCCTTTGTTCTGAGCAAGCTCACTGTTCTGGCCCTATAGGAAACACAGTAGATTAGAAGAGTGCTCTTTTCTCAAAAGCAGAGTGTGTTTCTTGTAAGGCGAGCTAGTATTTGTTTCCCAGTCAGAAATGGAGTTGAATCACATGCAGTTTCTGGTCCTATGAGCAAGAGTTGTTTTCTGGTAAGAAGATTCACTATTGCGCTCCATTTGCTCCATTTGCCATACACAGTGCAAATAGCACTAGCGACTGTTCCCAGCAAGTACAGTGTTTTGGACTGAAGAGAAGCTACTGTTCTTGTCAGTTTCCTAAGCAGAGTTGAACTAGATATGGCCCATGTGTCGGAAGCACAGTTCCTTTGTTCTGAGCAAGCTCACTGATCTGACCATATAGGAAACACAGTAGATTAGAAGAGTGCTCTTTTCTCAAAAGCAGAGTGTGTTTCTTGTAAGGCGAGCTAGTATTTGTTTCCCAGTCGTAAACGGAGTTGAATCACATGGAGATACTGGTCCTACTAGCAAGAGTTGTTTCCTGCTAAGAACAGTCACGATTGACTCCCATTGCCATACACAGTGCAAATAGCACTCTCGTCTGTTCCCAGCAAGTACAGTGGATTGGACTGAAGAGAAGCTACTGTTCTTGTCAGTTTCCTAAGCAGAGTTGCACTAGAAATGGCCCGTGTGTCTGAAGCACAGTTCTTTTGTTCTGAGCAAGCTCACTGTTCTGGCCCTATAGGAAACACAGTAAATTAGAAGAGTGCTCTTTTCTCAAAAGCAGAGTATGTTTCTTGTAAGGCGAGCTAGTATTTGTTTCCCAGTCAGAAATGGAGTTGAATCACATGCAGTTTCTGCTCCTACAAGCTTGACTTGTTTTCTGGTACGAAGAGTCACTATTGCACTCCACTTGCCATAGACAGTGCAAATAGCACTAGCGTCTGTTCCCAGCAAGTACAGTGGATTGGACTGAAGAGAAGCTACTGTTCTTGTCAGTTTCCTAAGCAGAGTTGATCTAGATATGGCCCGTGTGTCGGAAGAACAGTTCCTTTGTTCTGAGCAAGCTCACTGTTCTGGCCCTATAGGAAACACAGTAGATTAGAAGAGTGCTTTTTTCTCAAAAGCAGAGTGTGTTTCTTGCAAGGCGAGATAGTATTTGTTTCCCAGTCAGAAATGGAGTTGAATCACATGCAGTTTCTGCTCCTACAAGCAAGAGTTGTTTTCTGGTAAGAAGAGTCACTATTGAGTTCCATTTGCCATACACAGTGCAAATAGCTCTAGTGTCTGTTCCCAGTAATTACAGTGTATTGGACTGAAGAGACGCTACTGTTCTTGTCAGTTTCCTAAGCAGAGTTGAACTAGATATGGCCCGTGTGTTGGACGCACAGTTCTATTGTTCTGAGCAAGCTCACTGTTGTGGCCCTATAGGAAACAGAGTAGATTAGAAGAGTGCTCTTTTCTCAAAAGCAGAGTATGTTTCTTGTAAGGCGAGCTAGTATTTGTTTCCCAGTCAGAAATGGAGTTGAATCACAAGCAGTTTCTGCTCCTACAAGCAAGAGTTGTTTTCTGGTAAGAAGAGTCACTATTGAGTTCCATTTGTCATACACAGTGCAAATAGCACTACCATCTGTTCCCAGCAAGTACAGTGTATTGGACTGAAGAGAAGCTACTGTTCTTGACAGTTTCCTACGCAGAGTAGAACTAGATAGGGCCCGTGTGTCGGAGGCACAGTTCTTTTGTTCTGAGCAAGCTCACTGTTCTGGCCCTATAGGAAACACAGTAGAGTAGAAGAGTGCTCTTTACTCAAAAGCAGAGTGTGTTTCTTGTAAGGCGAGCTAGTGTTTGTTTCCCAGTCGTAAACGGAGTTGAATCACATGCAGTTTCTGGTCCTTCTAGCAAGAGTTGTTTTCTGCTAAGAACAGTCACGATTGCGCTCCCATTGCCATACTCAGTGCAAATAGCATTCGCGTCTGTGCCCAGCAAGTACAGTGTATTGGACTGAAGAGAAGCTACTGTTCTTGTCAGTTTCCTAAGCAGAGTTGAACTAGATATGGCCCGTGTGTTGGACGCACAGTTCTATTGTTCTGAGCAAGCTCACTGTTGTGGCCCTATAGGAAACACAGTGGATTAGAAGAGTGCTCTTTTCTCAAAAGCAGAGTGTGTTTCTTGTAAGGCGAGCTAGTATTTGTTTCCCAGTCAGAAATGGAGTTGAATCACATGCAGTTTCTGGTCCTATGAGCAAGAGTTGTTTTCTGGTAAGAAGATTCACTATTGCGCTCCATTTGCTCCATTTGCCATACACAGTGCAAATAGCACTAGCGACTGTTCCCAGCAAGTACAGTGTGTTGGACTGAAGAGAAGCTACTGTTCTTGTCTGTTTCCTAAGCAGAGTTGAACTAGATATGGCCCATGTGTCGGAAGCACAGTTCCTTTGTTCTGAGCAAGCTCACTGATCTGACCATATAGGAAACACAGTAGATTAGAAGAGTGCTCTTTTCTCAAAAGCAGAGTGTGTTTCTTGTAAGGCCAGCTAGTATTTGTTTCCCAGTCAGAAATGGAGTTGAATCACATGCAGTTTCTGGTCCTACTAGCAAGAGTTGTTTCCTGCTAAGAACAGTCACGATTGACTCCCATTGCCATACACAGTGCAAATAGCACTCGCGTCTGTTCCCAGCCAGTACAGTGGATTGGACTGAAGAGAAGCTACTGTTCTTGTCAGTTTCCTAAGCAGAGTTGCACTAGAAATGGCCCGTGTGTCGGAAGCACAGTTCTTTTGTTCTGAGCAAGCTCACTGTTCTGGCCCTATAGGAAACACAGTAGATTAGAAGAGTGCTCTTTTCTCAAAAGCAGAGTATGTTTCTTGTAAGGCCAGCTAGTATTTGTTTCCCAGTCAGAAATGGAGTTGAATCACATGCAGTTTCTGCTCCTACAAGCATGACTTGTTTTCTGGTACGAAGAGTCACTATTGCACTCCATTTGCCATACACAGTGCAAATAGCACTAGCGTCTGTTCCCAGCAAGTACAGTGTATTGGACTGAGGAGAAGCTACTGTTCTTGTCAGTTTCCTAAGCAGAGTTGATCTAGATATGGCCCGTGTGTCGGAAGAACAGTTCCTTTGTTCTGAGCAAGCTCACTGATCTGACCATATAGGAAACACAGTAGATTAGAAGAGTGCTCTTTTCTCAAAAGCAGAGTGTGTTTCTTGTAAGGCCAGCTAGTATTTGTTTCCCAGTCAAAAATGGAGTTGAATCACATGCAGTTTCTGGTCCTACTAGCAAGAGTTGTTTCCTGCTAAGAACAGTCACGATTGACTCCCATTGCCATACACAGTGCAAATAGCACTCGCGTCTGTTCCCAGCCAGTACAGTGGATTGGACTGAAGAGAAGCTACTGTTCTTGTCAGTTTCCTAAGCAGAGTTGCACTAGAAATGGCCCGTGTGTCGGAAGCACAGTTCTTTTGTTCTGAGCAAGCTCACTGTTCTGGCCCTATAGGAAACACAGTAGATTAGAAGAGTGCTCTTTTCTCAAAAGCAGAGTATGTTTCTTGTAAGGCCAGCTAGTATTTGTTTCCCAGTCAGAAATGGAGTTGAATCACATGCAGTTTCTGCTCCTACAAGCATGACTTGTTTTCTGGTACGAAGAGTCACTATTGCACTCCATTTGCCATACACAGTGCAAATAGCACTCGCGTCTGTTCCCAGCAAGTACAGTGTATTGGACTGAAGAGAAGCTACTGTTCTTGTCAGTTTCCTAAGCAGAGTTGAACTAGATATAGCTCGTGTGTCAGAAGCACAGTTCCTTTGTTCTGAGCAAGCTCACTGTTCTGGCCCTATAGGAAACACAGTAGAATAGAAGAGTGCTCTTTTCTCAAAAGCAGAGTGTGTTTCTTGTAAGGCGAGCTAGTATTTGTTTCCCAGTCAGAAATGGAGTTGAATTACATGCAGTTTCTGGTCCTATGAGCAAGAGTTGTTTTCTGGTAAGAAGATTCACTATTGCGCTCCATTTGCCATACACAGTGCAAATAGCACTAGCGACTTTTACCAGCAAGTACAGTGTATTGGACTGAAGAGAAGCTACTGTTCTTGTCACTTTCCTAAGCAGAGTTGAACTAGATATGGCCCGTGTGTTGGACGCACAGTTCTTTTTTTCTGAGCAAACTCACTGTTCTGGCCCTATAGGAAACACAGTAGATTAGAAGAGTGCTCTTTTCTCAAAATCACAGTGTGTTTCTTGTAAGGGGAACTAGTATTTGTTTCCCAGTCAGAAATGGAGTTGAATCACATGCAGTTTCTGGTCCTATGAGCAAGAGTTGTTTTCTGGTAAGAAGAGTCACTATTGCGCTCCATTTGCCATACACAGTACAAATAGCACTAGCGACTGTTCCCAGCAAGTACAGTGTATTGGACTGAAGAGAAGCTACTGTTCTTGTCAGTTTCCTAAGCAGAGTTGAACTAGAAATGGCCCGTGTGTCGGAAGCACAGTTCCTTTGTTCTGAGCAAGCTCACTGATCTGACCATATAGGAAACACAGTAGATTAGAAGAGTGCTCTTTTCTCAAAAGCAGAGTGTGTTTCTTGTAAGGCGAGCTAGTGTTTGTTTCCCAGTCGTAAACGGAGTTGAATCACATGCAGTTTCTGGTCCTACTAGCAAGAGTTGTTTTCTGCTAAGAACAGTCACGATTGACTCCCATTGCCATACACAGTGCAAATAGCACTCGCGTCTGTTCCCAGCAAGTACAGTGTATTGGACTGAAGAGAAGCTACTGTTCTTGTCAGTTTCCTAAGCAGAGTTGCACTAGAAATGGCCCGTGTGTCGGAAGCACAGTTCTTTTGTTCTGAGCAAGCTCACTGTTCTGGCCCTATAGGAAACACAGTAGATTAGAAGAGTGCTCTTTTCTCAAAAGCAGAGTATGTTTCTTGTAAGGCGAGCTAGTATTTGTTTCTCAGTCAGAAATGGAGTTGAATCACATGCAGTTTCTGCTCCTACAAGCATGACTTTTTTCTGGTAAGAAGAGTCACTATTGTGCTCCATTTGCAATACACAGTGCAAATAGCACTAGCGTCTGTTCCCAGCATGTACAGTGTATTGGACTGAAGAGAAGCTACTCTTCTTGTCAGTTTCCTAAGCAGAGTTGAACTAGATATGGCCCGTGTGTCGGAAGCACAGTTCCTTTGTTCTGAGCAAGCTCACTGTTCTGGCACTATAGGAATCACAGTAGAGTAGAAGAGTGCTCTTTACTTAAAAGCAGAGTGTGTTTCTTGTAAGGCAAGCTAGTGTTTGTTTCCCAGTCGTAAACGGAGTTGAATCACATGCAGTTTCTGGTCCTACTAGCAAGAGTTGTTTTCTGCTAAGAACAGTCACGATTGTGCTCCCATTGCCATACTCAGTGCAAATAGCATTCGCGTCTGGCCAGTACAAGCAAGTACAGTGTATTGGACTGAACAGAAGCTACTGTTCTTGTCAGTTTCCTAAGCAGAGTTGAACTAGATATGGCCCGTGTGTCTGAAGCACAGTTCCTTTGTTCTGAGCAAGCTCACTCTTCTGGCCATAAAGGAATCACAGTAGATTAGAAGAGTGCTCTTTTCTCAAAAGCAGAGTGTGTTTCTTGTAAGGCGACCTACTGTTTGTTTCCCAGTCGTAAACGGAGGTGAATCACATGCAGTTTCTGCTCCTACAAGCAAGAGTTGTTTTCTGCTAAGAAGAGTCACTATTGTGCTCCATTTGCAATACACAGTGCAAATAGCACCAGCGTCTGTTCCCAGCATGCACAGTGTATTGGACTGAAGAGAAGCTACTCTTCTTGTCAGTTTCCTAAGCAGAATTGAACTAGATATGGCCCATGTGTCGGAAGCACAGTTCCTTTGTTCTGAGCAAGCTCACTCTTCTGGCACTATAGGAATCACAGTAGAGTAGAAGAGTGCTCTTTACTCAAAAGCCGAGTGTGTTTCTTGTAAGGCGAGCTAGTGTTTGTTTCCCAGTCGTAAATGGAGTTTAATCACATGCAGTTTCTGGTCCTACTAGCAAGAGTTGTTTTCTGCTAAGAACAGTCACGATTGCGCTCCCATTGCCATACACAGTGCAAATAGCACTCGTGTCTGTTCCCAGCAAGTACAGTGTATTGGACTGAAGATTAGCTACTGTTCTTGTCAGTTTCCTAAACAGAGTTGAACTAGATATGGCCCCTGTGTCTGAAGCACAGTTCTTTTGTTCTGAGCAAGCTCACTGTTCTGGCCCAAAGGAAACACAGTAGAGTAGAAGAGTGCTGTTTTCTCAAAAGCAGAGTATGTGTCTTGTAAGGAGAGCTAGTATTTGTTTCCCAGTCAGAAATGGAGTTGGATCACATGCAGGTTCTGCTCCTACAAGCAAGAGTTGTTTTCTGGTAAGAAGAGTCACTATTGAGCTCCATTTGCCATACACAGTGCAAATAGCACTATCGTCTGTTCCCAGCAAGTACAGTGTATTGGACTGAAGAGAAGCTACTGTTCTTGTCAGTTTTCTAAGCAGAGTTGAACTAGAAATGGCCCGTGTGTCGGAAGCACAGTTCCTTTGTTCTGAGCAAGCTCACTCTTCTGGCCATATAGGAATCACAGTAGATTAGAAGAGTGCTCTTTTCTCAAAAGCAGAGTGTGTTTCTTGTAAGGCGAGCTAGTGCTTGTTTCCCATTCGTAAACGGAGTTGAATCACATGCAGTTTCTGGTCCTACTAGCAAGAGTTGTTTTCTGCTAAGAACAGTCACGATTGTGCTCCCATTGCCATACACAGTGCAAATAGCACTCGTGTCTGTTCCCAGCAAGTACAGTGTATTGGACTGAAGAGAAGCTACTGTTCTTGTCAGTTTCCTAAGCAGAGTTGAACTAGATATGGCCCGTGTGTTGGACGCACAGTTCTATTGTTCTGAGCAAGCTCAATGTTCTGGCCCTATAGGAAACACAGTAGATTAGAAGAGTGCTCTTTTCTCAAAAGCAGAGTGTGTTTGTTGTAAGGCGAGCTAGTATTTGTTTCCCAGTCAGAAATGGAGTTGAATCACATGCAGTTTCTGGTCCTATGAGCAAGAGTTGTTTTCTGGTAAGAAGATTCACTATTGCGCTCCATTTGCCATACACAGTGCAAATAGCAAGAGCGACTGTTCCCAGCAAGTACAGTGTATTGGACTGAAGAGAAGCTACTGTTCTTGTCAGTTTCCTAAGCAGAGTTGAACTAGATATGGCTCGTGTGTTGGACGCACAGTTCTGTTGTTCTGAGCAAACTCACTGTTCTGGCCCTATTGGAAACACAGTAGATTAGAAGAGTGCTCTTTTCTCAAAAGCAGAGTGTGTTTCTTGTAAGGCGAACTAGTATTTGTTTCCCAGTCAGAAATGGAGTTGAATCACATACAGTTTCTGGTCCTATGAGCAAGAGTTGTTTTCTGGTAAGAAGATTCACTATTGTGCTCCATTTGCCATACACAGTGCAAATAGCACTAGCGACTGTTCCCAGCAAGTACAGTGTATTGGACTGAAGAGAAGCTACTGTTCTTGTCAGTTTCCTAAGCAGTGTTGAAATAGATATGGCCTGTGTGTCGGAAGCACAGTTCCTTTGTTCTGAGCAAGCTCACTGATCTGACCACATAGGAAACACAGTAGATTAGAAGAGTGCTCTTTTCTCAAAGCAGAGTGTGTTTCTTGTAAGGCGAGCTAGTGTTTGTTTCCCAGTCGTAAACGGAGTTGAATCACATGCAGTTTCTGGTCCTACTAGCAAGAGTTGTTTTCTGCTAAGAACAGTCACGATAGACTCCCATTGCCATACACAGTGCAAATAGCACTCGCGTCTATTCCCAGCAAGTACAGTGTATTGGACTGAAGAGAAGCTACTGTTCTTGTCAGTTTCCTAAGCAGAGTTGCACTAGAAATGGCCCGTGTGTCGGAAGCACAGTTCCTTTGTTCTGAGCAAGCTCACTGATCTGACCACATAGGAAACACAGTAGATTAGACGAGTGCTCTTTTCTCAAAAGCAGAGTATGTTTCTTGTAAGGCGAGCTAGTATTTGTTTCCCCGTCAGAAATGGAATTGAATCACATGCAGTTTCTGCTCCTACAAGCAAGAGTTGTTTTCTGGGAAGAAGAGTCACTATTGCGCTCCAATTGCAATACACAGTGCAAATAGCACTAGCGTCTGTTCCCAGCATGTACAGTGTATTGGACTGAAGAGAAGCTACTCTTCTTGTCAGTTTCCTAAGCAGAGTTGAACTAGATATGGCCCCTGTGTGGGAAGCACAGTTCCTTTGTTCTGAGCAAGCTCACTGTTCTGGCACTGTAGGAATCACAGTAGAGTAGAAGAGTGCTCTTTACTCAAAAGCAGAGTGTGTTTCTTGTAAGGCAAGCTAGTGTTTGTTTCCCAGTCGTAAACGGAGTTGAATCACATGCAGTTTCTGGTCCTACTAGCAAGAGTTGTTTTCTGCTAAGAACAGTCACAATTGTGCTCCCATTGCCATACTCAGTGCAAATAGCATTCGCATCTGTGCCCAGCAAGTACAGTGTATTGGACTGAAGAGAAGCTACTGTTCTTGTCAGTTTCCTAAGCAGAGTTGAACTAGATATGGCCCGTGTGACGGAAGCACAGTTCTTTTTTTCTGAGCAAGCTCATTGTTCTGGCCCTATAGGAAACACAGTAGATTAGAAGAGTGCTCTTTTCTCAAAAGCAGAGTATGTTTCTTGTAAGGCGAGCTAGTATTTGTTTCCCAGTCAGAAATGGAGGTGAATCACATGCAGTTTCTGCTCCTACGAGCAAGAGTTGTTTTCTGGTAAGAAGAGTCACTATTGTGCTCCCTTTGCCATACACAGTGCAGATAGCACTCGCGTCTGTTCCCAGCAAGTACAGTGTATTGGACTGAAGAGAAGCTACTGTTCTTGTCAGTTTCCTAAGCAGAGTTGAACTAGATATAGCTCGTGTGTCAGAAGCACAGTTCCTTTGTTCTGAGCAAGCTCACTGTTCTGGCCCTATAGGAAACACAGTAGAATAGAAGAGTGCTCTTTTCTCAAAAGCAGAGTGTGTTTCTTGTAAGGCGAGCTAGTATTTGTTTCCCAGTCAGAAATGGAGTTGAATTACATGCAGTTTCTGGTCCTATGAGCAAGAGTTGTTTTCTGGTAAGAAGATTCACTATTGCGCTCCATTTGCCATACAGAGTGCAAATAGCACTAGCGACTTTTACCAGCAAGTACAGTGTATTGGACTGAAGAGAAGCTACTGTTCTTGTCACTTTCCTAAGCAGAGTTGAACTAGATATGGCCCGTGTGTTGGACGCACAGTTCTTTTTTTCTGAGCAAACTCACTGTTCTGGCCCTATAGGAAACACAGTAGATTAGAAGAGTGCTCTTTTCTCAAAATCACAGTGTGTTTCTTGTAAGGGGAACTAGTATTTGTTTTCCAGTCAGAAATGGAGTTGAATCACATGCAGTTTCTGGTCCTATGAGCAAGAGTTGTTTTCTGGTAAGAAGAGTCACTATTGCGCTCCATTTGCCATACACAGTACAAATAGCACTAGCGACTGTTCCCAGCAAGTACAGTGTATTGGACTGAAGAGAAGCTACTGTTCTTGTCAGTTTCCTAAGCAGAGTTGAACTAGAAATGGCCCGTGTGTCGGAAGCACAGTTCCTTTGTTCTGAGCAAGCTCACTGATCTGACCATATAGGAAACACAGTAGATTAGAAGAGTGCTCTTTTCTCAAAAGCAGAGTGTGTTTCTTGTAAGGCGAGCTAGTGTTTGTTTCCCAGTCGTAAACGGAGTTGAATCACATGCAGTTTCTGGTCCTACTAGCAAGAGTTGTTTTCTGCTAAGAACAGTCACGATTGACTCCCATTGCCATACACAGTGCAAATAGCACTCGCGTCTGTTCCCAGCAAGTACAGTGTATTGGACTGAAGAGAAGCTACTGTTCTTGTCAGTTTCCTAAGCAGAGTTGCACTAGAAATGGCCCGTGTGTCGGAAGCACAGTTCTTTTGTTCTGAGCAAGCTCACTGTTCTTGCCCTATAGGAAACACAATAGATTAGAAGAGTGCTCTTTTCTCAAAAGCATAGTATGTTTCTTGTAAGGCGAGCTAGTGATTGTTTCCCAGTCGTAAACGGAGTTGAATCACATGCAGTTTCTGGTCCTACTAGCAAGAGTTGTTTTCTGCTAAGAACAGTCACGATTGCGCTCCCATTGCCATACTCAGTGCAAATAGCTTTCGCGTCTGTGCCCAGCAAGTACAGTGTATTGGACTGAAGAGAAGCTACTGTTCTTGTCAGTTTCCTAAGCAGAGTTGAACTAGATATGGCCCGTGTGTCGGAAGCACAGTTCTTTTTTTCTGAGCAAGCTCACTGTTCTGGCCCTATAGGAAACACAGTAGATTAGAAGAGTGCTCTTTTCTCAAAAGCAGAGTATGTTTCTTGTAAGGCGAGCTAGTATTTGTTTCCCAGTCAGAAATGGAGTTGAATCACATGCAGTTTCTGCTCCTACGAGCAAGAGTTGTTTTCTGGTAAGAAGAGTCACTATTGTGCTCCATTTGCCATACACAGTGCAAATAGCACTAGCGTCTGTTCTCAGCAAGTACAGTGTATTGGACTGAAGAGAAGCTACTATTCTTGTCAGTTTTCTAAGCAGAGTTGAACTAGATATGGCCCGTGTGTCGGAAGCACAGTTCCTTTGTTCTGAGCAAGCTCACTGTTCTGGCACAAATGAAACACAGTAGAGTAGAAGAGTGCTCTTTTCTCAAAAGCAGAGTATGTTTCTTGTAAGGAGAGCTAGTATTTGTTTCCCAGTCAGAAATGGAGTTGAATCACATGCAGGTTCTGCTCCTACAAGCAAGAGTTGTTTTCTGGTAAGAAGAGTCACTATTGAGCTCCATTTGCCATACACAGTGCAAATAGCACTATCGTCTGTTCCCAGCAAGTACAGTGTATTGGACTGAAGAGAAGCTACTGTTCTTGTCAGTTTCCTAAGCAGAGTTGAACTAGATATGGCCCGTGTGTCGGAAGCACAGTTCCTTTGTTCTGAGCAAGCTCACTGTTCTGGCACTATAGGAATCACAGTAGAGTAGAAGAGTGCTCTTTTCTCAAAAGCAGAGTGTGTTTCTTGTAAGGCGACCTACTGTTTGTTTCCCAGTCGTAAACGGAGCTGAATCACATGCAGATTCTGGACCTACTAGCAAGAGTTGTTTTCTGCTAAGAAGAGTCACAATTGCGCTCCCATTGCCATACACAGTGCAGATAGCACTCGCGTCTGTGCCCAGCAAGTACAGTGTATTGGACTGAAGAGATGCTACTGTTCTTGTCAGTTTCCTAAGCAGAGTTGAACTAGATATGGCCCGTGTGTCAGAAGCACAGTTCTATTGTTCTGAGCAAGCTCACTGTTCTGGCCCCATAGGAAAAACTGTAGATTAGAAGAGTGCTCTTTTCTCAAAAGCAGAGTGTGTTTCTTGTAAGGCGAGCTAGTATTTGTTTCCCAGTCAGAAATGGAGTTGAATCACATGCAGTTTCTGGTCCTATGAGCAAGAGTTGTTTTCTGGTAAGAAGATTCACTATTGCGCTCCATTTACCATACACAGTGCAAATAGCACTAGCGACTGTTCCCAGCAAGTACAGTGTATTGGACTGAAGAGAAGCTACTGTTCTTGTCAGTTTCCTAAGCAGAGTTGAACTAGATATGGCCTGTGTGTCGGAAGCACAGTTCCTTTGTTCTGAGCAAGCTCACTGATCTGACCATATAGGAAACACAGTAGATTAGAAGAGTGCTCTTTTCTCAAAAGCAGAGTGTGTTTCTTGTAAGGCGAGCTAGTGTTTGTTTCCCAGTCGTAAACGGAGTTGAATCACATGCAGTTTCTGGTCCTACTAGCAAGAGTTGTTTTCTGCTAAGAACAGTCACGTTTGACTCCCATTGCCATACACAGTGCAAATAGCACTCGCGTCTGTTCCCAGCAAGTACAGTGGATTGGACTGAAGAGAAGCTACTGTTCTTGTCAGTTTCCTAAGCAGAGTTGCACTAGAAATGGCCCGTGTGTCGGAAGCACAGTTCTTTTGTTCTGAGCAAGCTCACTGTTCTGGCCCTATAGGAAACACAGTAGATTAGAAGTGTGCTCTTTTCTCAAAAGCACAGTATGTTTCTTGTAAGGCGAGCTAGTATTTGTTTCCCAGTCAGAAATGGAGTTGAATCACATGCAGTTTCTGCTCCTACAAGCATGACTTGTTTTCTGGTACGAAGAGTCACTATTGCACTCCATTTGCCATAGACAGTGCAAATAGCACTAGCGTCTGTTCCCAGCAAGTACAGTGGATTGGACTGAAGAGAAGCTACTGTTCTTGTCAGTTTCCTAAGCAGAGTTGATCTAGATATGGCCCGTGTGTCGGAAGCACAGTTCTTTTGTTCTGAGCAAGCTCACTGTTCTGGCCCTATAGGAAACAGAGTAGATTAGAAGAGTGCTCTTTTCTCAAAAGCAGAGTATGTTTCTTGTAAGGCGAGCTAGTATTTGTTTCCCAGTCAGAAATGGAGTTGAATCACATGCAGTTTCTGCTCCTACAAGCAAGAGTTGTTTTCTGGTAAGAAGAGTCACTATTGTGCTCCATTTGCAATACACAGTGCAAATAGCACTAGAGTATGTTCCCAGCAAGTACAGTGTATTGGACTGAAGAGAAGCTACTCTTCTTGTCAGTTTCCTAAGCAGAGTTGAACTAGTTATGGCCCGTGTGTCGGACACACAATTCTTTTGTTCTGAGCAAGCTCACTGTTCTGGCACTATAGGAATCACAGTAGAGTAGAAGAGTGCTCTTTACTCAAAAGCAGAGTGTGTTTCTTGTAAGGAGAGCTAGTGTTTGTTTCCCAGTCGTAAACGGAGTTGAATCACATGCAGTTTCTGGTCCTACTAGCAAGAGTTGTTTTCTGCTAAGACAGTCACAATTGCGCTCCCATTGCCATACTCAGTGCAAATAGCATTACCGTCTGTGCCCAGCAAGTACAGTGTATTGGACTGAAGAGAAGCTACTGTTCTTGTCAGTTTCCTAAGCAGAGTTGAACTAGATATGGCCCGTGTGTCGGAAGCACAGTTCTTTTTTTCTGAGCAAGCTCACTGTTCTGGCCCTATAGGAAACACAGTAGATTAGAAGAGTGCTCTTTTCTCAAAAGCAGAGTATGTTTCTTGTAAGGCGAGCTAGTATTTGTTTCCCAGTGAGAAATGGATTTGAATCACATGAAGTTTCTGCTCCTACGAGCAAGAGTTGTTTTCTGGTAAGAAGAGTCACTATTGCGCTCCATTTGCCATACACAGTGTAAATAGCACTAGCGTCTGTTCCCAGCAAGTACAGTGTATTGGACTGAAGAGAAGCTACTGTTCTTGTCAGTTTCCTAAGCAGAGTTGAACTAGATATGGCCCCTGTGTCGGAAGCACAGTTCTTTTTTTCTGAGCAAGCTCACTGTTCTGGCACAAATGAAACACAGTAGAGTAGAAGAGTGCTCTTTTCTCAAAAGCAGAGTATGTTTCTTGTAAGGAGAGCTAGTATTTGTTTCCCAGTCAGAAATGGAGTTGAATCACATGCAGGTTCTGCTCCTACAAGCAAGAGTTGTTTTCTGGTAAGAAGAGTCACTATTGAGCTCCATTTGCCATACACAGTGCAAATAGCACTATCGTCTGTTCCCAGCAAGTACAGTGTATTGGACTGAAGAGAAGCTACTGTTCTTGTCAGTTTCCTAAGCAGAGTTGAACTAGATATGGCCCGTGTGTCGGAAGCACAGTTCCTTTGTTCTGAGCAAGCTCACTCTTCTGGCCATATAGGAATCACAGTAGAGTAGAAGAGTGCTCTTTTCTCAAAAGCAGAGTGTGTTTCTTGTAAGGCGACCTACTGTTTGTTTCCCAGTCGTAAACGGAGATGAATCACATGCAGATTCTGGTCCTACTAGCAAGAGTTGTTTTCTGCTAAGAAGAGTCACAATTGCGCTCCCATTGCCATACACAGTGCAGATAGCACTCGCGTCTGTGCCCAGCAAGTACAGTGTATTGGACTGAAGAGATGCTACTGTTCTTGTCAGTTTCCTAAGCAGAGTTGAACTAGATATGGCCCGTGTGTCAGAAGCACAGTTCTATTGTTCTGAGCAAGCTCACTGTTCTGGCCCCATAGGAAAAACTGTAGATTAGAAGAGTGCTCTTTTCTCAAAAGCAGAGTGTGTTTCTTGTAAGGCGAGCTAGTATTTGTTTCCCAGTCAGAAATGGAGTTGAATCACATGCAGTTTCTGGTCCTATGAGCAAGAGTTGTTTTCTGGTAAGAAGATTCACTATTGCGCTCCATTTGCCATACACAGTGCAAATAGCACTAGCGACTGTTCCCAGCAAGTACAGTGGATTGGACTGAAGAGAAGCTACTGTTCTTGTCAGTTTCCTAAGCAGAGTTGAACTAGATATGGCCCGTGTGTCGGAAGCACAGTTCCTTTGTTCTGAGCAAGCTCACTGATCTGACCATATAGGAAACACAGTAGATTAGAAGAGTGCTCTTTTCTCAAAAGCAGAGTGTGTTTCTTGTAAGGCGAGCTAGTGTTTGTTTCCCAGTCGTAAACGGAGTTGAATCACATGCAGTTTCTGGTCCTACTAGCAAGAGTTGTTTTCTGCTAAGAACAGTCACGTTTGACTCCCATTGCCATACACAGTGCAAATAGCACTCGCGTCTGTTCCCAGCAAGTACAGTGGATTGGACTGAAGAGAAGCTACTGTTCTTGTCAGTTTCCTAAGCAGAGTTGCACTAGAAATGGCCCGTGTGTCGGAAGCACAGTTCTTTTGTTCTGAGCAAGCTCACTGTTCTGGCCCTATAGGAAACACAGTAGATTAGAAGAGTGCTCTTTTCTCAAAAGCAGAGTATGTTTCTTGTAAGGCGAGCTAGTATTTGTTTCCCAGTCAGAAATGGAGTTGAATCACATGCAGTTTCTGCTCCTACAAGCATGACTTGTTTTCTGGTAAGAAGAGTCACTATTGCACTCCATTTGCCATAGACAGTGCAAATAGCACTAGCGTCTGTTCCCAGCAAGTACAGTGTATTGGACTGAAGAGAAGCTACTGTTCTTGTCAGTTTCCTAAGCAGAGTTGATCTAGATATGGCCCGTGTGTCGGAAGAACAGTTCCTTTGTTCTGAGCAAGCTCATTGTTCTGGCCCTATAGGAAACACAGTAGATTAGAAGAGTGCTTTTTTCTCAAAAGCAGAGTGTGTTTCTTGCAAGGCGAGATAGTATTTGTTTCCCAGTCAGAAATGGAGTTGAATCACATGCAGTTTCTGCTCCTACGAGCAAGAGTTGTTTTCTGGTAAGAAGAGTCACTATTGAGTTCCATTTGCCATACACAGTGCAAATAGCTCTAGTGTCTGTTCCCAGTAATTACAGTGTATTGGACTGAAGAGACGCTACTGTTCTTGTCAGTTTCCTAAGCAGAGTTGAACTAGAAATGGCCCGTGTGTCGGAAGAAGAGTTCCTTTGTTCTGAGCAAGCTCACTGTTCTGGCCCTATAGGAAACACAGTAGATTAGAAGAGTGCTCTTTTCTCAAAAGCAGAGTGTGTTTCTTGTAAGGCGAGCTAGTATTTGTTTCCCAGTCAGAAATGGAGTTGAATCACATGCAGTTTCTGGTCCTATGAGCAAGAGTTGTTTTCTGGTAAGAAGATTCACTATTGCGCTCCATTTGCTCCATTTGCCATACACAGTGCAAATAGCACTAGCGACTGTTCCCAGCAAGTACAGTGTTTTGGACTGAAGAGAAGCTACTGTTCTTGTCAGTTTCCTAAGCAGAGTTGAACTAGATATGGCCCATGTGTCGGAAGCACAGTTCCTTTGTTCTGAGCAAGCTCACTGATCTGACCATATAGGAAACACAGTAGATTAGAAGAGTGCTCTTTTCTCAAAAGCAGAGTGTGTTTCTTGTAAGGCGAGCTAGTATTTGTTTCCCAGTCGTAAACGGAGTTGAATCACATGGAGATACTGGTCCTACTAGCAAGAGTTGTTTCCTGCTAAGAACAGTCACGATTGACTCCCATTGCCATACACAGTGCAAATAGCACTCTCGTCTGTTCCCAGCAAGTACAGTGGATTGGACTGAAGAGAAGCTACTGTTCTTGTCAGTTTCCTAAGCAGAGTTGCACTAGAAATGGCCCGTGTGTCTGAAGCACAGTTCTTTTGTTCTGAGCAAGCTCACTGTTCTGGCCCTATAGGAAACACAGTAAATTAGAAGAGTGCTCTTTTCTCAAAAGCAGAGTATGTTTCTTGTAAGGCGAGCTAGTATTTGTTTCCCAGTCAGAAATGGAGTTGAATCACATGCAGTTTCTGCTCCTACAAGCTTGACTTGTTTTCTGGTACGAAGAGTCACTATTGCACTCCACTTGCCATAGACAGTGCAAATAGCACTAGCGTCTGTTCCCAGCAAGTACAGTGTATTGGACTGAAGAGAAGCTACTGTTCTTGTCAGTTTCCTAAGCAGAGTTGATCTAGATATGGCCCGTGTGTCGGAAGAACAGTTCCTTTGTTCTGAGCAAGCTCACTGTTCTGGCCCTATAGGAAACACAGTAGATTAGAAGAGTGCTTTTTTCTCAAAAGCAGAGTGTGTTTCTTGCAAGGCGAGATAGTATTTGTTTCCCAGTCAGAAATGGAGTTGAATCACATGCAGTTTCTGCTCCTACAAGCAAGAGTTGTTTTCTGGTAAGAAGAGTCACTATTGAGTTCCATTTGCCATACACAGTGCAAATAGCTCTAGTGTCTGTTCCCAGTAATTACAGTGTATTGGACTGAAGAGACGCTACTGTTCTTGTCAGTTTCCTAAGCAGAGTTGAACTAGATATGGCCCGTGTGTTGGACGCACAGTTCTATTGTTCTGAGCAAGCTCACTGTTGTGGCCCTATAGGAAACAGAGTAGATTAGAAGAGTGCTCTTTTCTCAAAAGCAGAGTATGTTTCTTGTAAGGCGAGCTAGTATTTGTTTCCCAGTCAGAAATGGAGTTGAATCACAAGCAGTTTCTGCTCCTACAAGCAAGAGTTGTTTTCTGGTAAGAAGAGTCACTATTGAGTTCCATTTGTCATACACAGTGCAAATAGCACTACCATCTGTTCCCAGCAAGTACAGTGTATTGGACTGAAGAGAAGCTACTGTTCTTGACAGTTTCCTACGCAGAGTAGAACTAGATAGGGCCCGTGTGTCGGAGGCACAGTTCTTTTGTTCTGAGCAAGCTCACTGTTCTGGCCCTATAGGAAACACAGTAGAGTAGAAGAGTGCTCTTTACTCAAAAGCAGAGTGTGTTTCTTGTAAGGCGAGCTAGTGTTTGTTTCCCAGTCGTAAACGGAGTTGAATCACATGCAGTTTCTGGTCCTTCTAGCAAGAGTTGTTTTCTGCTAAGAACAGTCACGATTGCGCTCCCATTGCCATACTCAGTGCAAATAGCATTCGCGTCTGTGCCCAGCAAGTACAGTGTATTGGACTGAAGAGAAGCTACTGTTCTTGTCAGTTTCCTAAGCGGAGTTGAACTAGATATGGCCCGTGTGTTGGACGCACAGTTCTATTGTTCTGAGCAAGCTCACTGTTGTGGCCCTATAGGAAACACAGTAGATTAGAAGAGTGCTCTTTTCTCAAAAGCAGAGTGTGTTTCTTGTAAGGCGAGCTAGTATTTGTTTCCCAGTCAGAAATGGAGTTGAATCACATGCAGTTTCTGGTCCTATGAGCAAGAGTTGTTTTCTGGTAAGAAGATTCACTATTGCGCTCCATTTGCTCCATTTGCCATACACAGTGCAAATAGCACTAGCGACTGTTCCCAGCAAGTACAGTGTGTTGGACTGAAGAGAAGCTACTGTTCTTGTCTGTTTCCTAAGCAGAGTTGAACTAGATATGGCCCATGTGTCGGAAGCACAGTTCCTTTGTTCTGAGCAAGCTCACTGATCTGACCATATAGGAAACACAGTAGATTAGAAGAGTGCTCTTTTCTCAAAAGCAGAGTGTGTTTCTTGTAAGGCCAGCTAGTATTTGTTTCCCAGTCAAAAATGGAGTTGAATCACATGCAGTTTCTGGTCCTACTAGCAAGAGTTGTTTCCTGCTAAGAACAGTCACGATTGACTCCCATTGCCATACACAGTGCAAATAGCACTCGCGTCTGTTCCCAGCAAGTACAGTGGATTGGACTGAAGAGAAGCTACTGTTCTTGTCAGTTTCCTAAGCAGAGTTGCACTAGAAATGGCCCGTGTGTCGGAAGCACAGTTCTTTTGTTCTGAGCAAGCTCACTGTTCTGGCCCTATAGGAAACACAGTAGATTAGAAGAGTGCTCTTTTCTCAAAAGCAGAGTATGTTTCTTGTAAGGCCAGCTAGTATTTGTTTCCCAGTCAGAAATGGAGTTGAATCACATGCAGTTTCTGCTCCTACAAGCATGACTTGTTTTCTGGTACGAAGAGTCACTATTGCACTCCATTTGCCATACACAGTGCAAATAGCACTCGCGTCTGTTCCCAGCAAGTACAGTGTATTGGACTGAAGAGAAGCTACTGTTCTTGTCAGTTTCCTAAGCAGAGTTGAACTAGATATAGCTCGTGTGTCAGAAGCACAGTTCCTTTGTTCTGAGCAAGCTCACTGTTCTGGCCCTATAGGAAACACAGTAGAATAGAAGAGTGCTCTTTTCTCAAAAGCAGAGTGTGTTTCTTGTAAGGCGAGCTAGTATTTGTTTCCCAGTCAGAAATGGAGTTGAATTACATGCAGTTTCTGGTCCTATGAGCAAGAGTTGTTTTCTGGTAAGAAGATTCACTATTGCGCTCCATTTGCCATACACAGTGCAAATAGCACTAGCGACTTTTACCAGCAAGTACAGTGTATTGGACTGAAGAGAAGCTACTGTTCTTGTCACTTTCCTAAGCAGAGTTGAACTAGATATGGCCCGTGTGTTGGACGCACAGTTCTTTTTTTCTGAGCAAACTCACTGTTCTGGCCCTATAGGAAACACAGTAGATTAGAAGAGTGCTCTTTTCTCAAAATCACAGTGTGTTTCTTGTAAGGGGAACTAGTATTTGTTTCCCAGTCAGAAATGGAGTTGAATCACATGCAGTTTCTGGTCCTATGAGCAAGAGTTGTTTTCTGGTAAGAAGAGTCACTATTGCGCTCCATTTGCCATACACAGTACAAATAGCACTAGCGACTGTTCCCAGCAAGTACAGTGTATTGGACTGAAGAGAAGCTACTGTTCTTGTCAGTTTCCTAAGCAGAGTTGAACTAGAAATGGCCCGTGTGTCGGAAGCACAGTTCCTTTGTTCTGAGCAAGCTCACTGATCTGACCATATAGGAAACACAGTAGATTAGAAGAGTGCTCTTTTCTCAAAAGCAGAGTGTGTTTCTTGTAAGGCGAGCTAGTGTTTGTTTCCCAGTCGTAAACGGAGTTGAATCACATGCAGTTTCTGGTCCTACTAGCAAGAGTTGTTTTCTGCTAAGAACAGTCACGATTGACTCCCATTGCCATACACAGTGCAAATAGCACTCGCGTCTGTTCCCAGCAAGTACAGTGTATTGGACTGAAGAGAAGCTACTGTTCTTGTCAGTTTCCTAAGCAGAGTTGCACTAGAAATGGCCCGTGTGTCGGAAGCACAGTTCTTTTGTTCTGAGCAAGCTCACTGTTCTTGCCCTATAGGAAACACAATAGATTAGAAGAGTGCTCTTTTCTCAAAAGCATAGTATGTTTCTTGTAAGGCGAGCTAGTGATTGTTTCCCAGTCGTAAACGGAGTTGAATCACATGCAGTTTCTGGTCCTACTAGCAAGAGTTGTTTTCTGCTAAGAACAGTCACGATTGCGCTCCCATTGCCATACTCAGTGCAAATAGCTTTCGCGTCTGTGCCCAGCAAGTACAGTGTATTGGACTGAAGAGAAGCTACTGTTCTTGTCAGTTTCCTAAGCAGAGTTGAACTAGATATGGCCCGTGTGTCGGAAGCACAGTTCTTTTTTTCTGAGCAAGCTCACTGTTCTGGCCCTATAGGAAACACAGTAGATTAGAAGAGTGCTCTTTTCTCAAAAGCAGAGTATGTTTCTTGTAAGGCGAGCTAGTATTTGTTTCCCAGTCAGAAATGGAGTTGAATCACATGCAGTTTCTGCTCCTACGAGCAAGAGTTGTTTTCTGGTAAGAAGAGTCACTATTGTGCTCCATTTGCCATACACAGTGCAAATAGCACTAGCGTCTGTTCTCAGCAAGTACAGTGTATTGGACTGAAGAGAAGCTACTATTCTTGTCAGTTTTCTAAGCAGAGTTGAACTAGATATGGCCCGTGTGTCGGAAGCACAGTTCCTTTGTTCTGAGCAAGCTCACTGTTCTGGCACAAATGAAACACAGTAGAGTAGAAGAGTGCTCTTTTCTCAAAAGCAGAGTATGTTTCTTGTAAGGAGAGCTAGTATTTGTTTCCCAGTCAGAAATGGAGTTGAATCACATGCAGGTTCTGCTCCTACAAGCAAGAGTTGTTTTCTGGTAAGAAGAGTCACTATTGAGCTCCATTTGCCATACACAGTGCAAATAGCACTATCGTCTGTTCCCAGCAAGTACAGTGTATTGGACTGAAGAGAAGCTACTGTTCTTGTCAGTTTCCTAAGCAGAGTTGAACTAGATATGGCCCGTGTGTCGGAAGCACAGTTCCTTTGTTCTGAGCAAGCTCACTCTTCTGGCCATATAGGAATCACAGTAGAGTAGAAGAGTGCTCTTTTCTCAAAAGCAGAGTGTGTTTCTTGTAAGGCGACCTACTGTTTGTTTCCCAGTCGTAAACGGAGATGAATCACATGCAGATTCTGGACCTACTAGCAAGAGTTGTTTTCTGCTAAGAAGAGTCACAATTGCGCTCCCATTGCCATACACAGTGCAGATAGCACTCGCGTCTGTGCCCAGCAAGTACAGTGTATTGGACTGAAGAGATGCTACTGTTCTTGTCAGTTTCCTAAGCAGAGTTGAACTAGATATGGCCCGTGTGTCAGAAGCACAGTTCTATTGTTCTGAGCAAGCTCACTGTTCTGGCCCCATAGGAAAAACTGTAGATTAGAAGAGTGCTCTTTTCTCAAAAGCAGAGTGTGTTTCTTGTAAGGCGAGCTAGTATTTGTTTCCCAGTCAGAAATGGAGTTGAATCACATGCAGTTTCTGGTCCTATGAGCAAGAGTTGTTTTCTGGTAAGAAGATTCACTATTGCGCTCCATTTACCATACACAGTGCAAATAGCACTAGCGACTGTTCCCAGCAAGTACAGTGTATTGGACTGAAGAGAAGCTACTGTTCTTGTCAGTTTCCTAAGCAGAGTTGAACTAGATATGGCCTGTGTGTCGGAAGCACAGTTCCTTTGTTCTGAGCAAGCTCACTGATCTGACCATATAGGAAACACAGTAGATTAGAAGAGTGCTCTTTTCTCAAAAGCAGAGTGTGTTTCTTGTAAGGCGAGCTAGTGTTTGTTTCCCAGTCGTAAACGGAGTTGAATCACATGCAGTTTCTGGTCCTACTAGCAAGAGTTGTTTTCTGCTAAGAACAGTCACGTTTGACTCCCATTGCCATACACAGTGCAAATAGCACTCGCATCTGTTCCCAGCAAGTACAGTGGATTGGACTGAAGAGAAGCTACTGTTCTTGTCAGTTTCCTAAGCAGAGTTGCACTAGAAATGGCCCGTGTGTCGGAAGCACAGTTCTTTTGTTCTGAGCAAGCTCACTGTTCTGGCCCTATAGGAAACACAGTAGATTAGAAGTGTGCTCTTTTCTCAAAAGCACAGTATGTTTCTTGTAAGGCGAGCTAGTATTTGTTTCCCAGTCAGAAATGGAGTTGAATCACATGCAGTTTCTGCTCCTACAAGCATGACTTGTTTTCTGGTACGAAGAGTCACTATTGCACTCCATTTGCCATAGACAGTGCAAATAGCACTAGCGTCTGTTCCCAGCAAGTACAGTGGATTGGACTGAAGAGAAGCTACTGTTCTTGTCAGTTTCCTAAGCAGAGTTGATCTAGATATGGCCCGTGTGTCGGAAGCACAGTTCGTTTGTTCTGAGCAAGCTCACTGTTCTGGCCCCATAGGAAAAACTGTAGATTAGAAGAGTGCTCTTTTCTCAAAAGCAGAGTGTGTTTCTTGTAAGGAGAGCTAGTGTTTGTTTCCCAGTCGTAAACGGAGTTGAATCACATGCAGTTTCTGGTCCTACTAGCAAGAGTTGTTTTCTGCTAAGACAGTCACAATTGCGCTCCCATTGCCATACTCAGTGCAAATAGCATTACCGTCTGTTCCCAGCAAGTACAGTGTATTGGACTGAAGAGAAGCTACTGTTCTTGTCAGTTTCCTAAGCAGAGTTGAACTAGATATGGCCCCTGTGTCGGAAGCACAGTTCTTTTTTTCTGAGCAAGCTCACTGTTCTGGCACAAATGAAACACAGTAGAGTAGAAGAGTGCTCTTTTCTCAAAAGCAGAGTATGTTTCTTGTAAGGAGAGCTAGTATTTGTTTCCCAGTCAGAAATGGAGTTGAATCACATGCAGGTTCTGCTCCTACAAGCAAGAGTTGTTTTCTGGTAAGAAGAGTCACTATTGAGCTCCATTTGCCATACACAGTGCAAATAGCACTATCGTCTGTTCCCAGCAAGTACAGTGTATTGGACTGAAGAGAAGCTACTGTTCTTGTCAGTTTCCTAAGCAGAGTTGAACTAGATATGGCCCGTGTGTCGGAAGCACAGTTCCTTTGTTCTGAGCAAGCTCACTCTTCTGGCCATATAGGAATCACAGTAGAGTAGAAGAGTGCTCTTTTCTCAAAAGCAGAGTGTGTTTCTTGTAAGGCGACCTACTGTTTGTTTCCCAGTCGTAAACGGAGATGAATCACATGCAGATTCTGGTCCTACTAGCAAGAGTTGTTTTCTGCTAAGAAGAGTCACAATTGCGCTCCCATTGCCATACACAGTGCAGATAGCACTCGCGTCTGTGCCCAGCAAGTACAGTGTATTGGACTGAAGAGATGCTACTGTTCTTGTCAGTTTCCTAAGCAGAGTTGAACTAGATATGGCCCGTGTGTCAGAAGCACAGTTCTATTGTTCTGAGCAAGCTCACTGTTCTGGCCCCATAGGAAAAACAGTAGATTAGAAGAGTGCTCTTTTCTCAAAAGCAGAGTGTGTTTCTTGTAAGGCGAGCTAGTATTTGTTTCCCAGTCAGAAATGGAGTTGAATCACATGCAGTTTCTGGTCCTATGAGCAAGAGTTGTTTTCTGGTAAGAAGATTCACTATTGCGCTCCATTTGCCATACACAGTACAAATAGCACTAGCGACTGTTCCCAGCAAGTACAGTGGATTGGACTGAAGAGAAGCTACTGTTCTTGTCAGTTTCCTAAGCAGAGTTGAACTAGATATGGCCCGTGTGTCGGAAGCACAGTTCCTTTGTTCTGAGCAAGCTCACTGATCTGACCATATAGGAAACACAGTAGATTAGAAGAGTGCTCTTTTCTCAAAAGCAGAGTGTGTTTCTTGTAAGGCGAGCTAGTGTTTGTTTCCCAGTCGCAAACGGAGTTGAATCACATGCAGTTTCTGGTCCTACTAGCAAGAGTTGTTTTCTGCTAAGAACAGTCACGTTTGACTCCCATTGCCATACACAGTGCAAATAGCACTCGCGTCTGTTCCCAGCAAGTACAGTGGATTGGACTGAAGAGAAGCTACTGTTCTTGTCAGTTTCCTAAGCAGAGTTGCACTAGAAATGGCCCGTGTGTCGGAAGCACAGTTCTTTTGTTCTGAGCAAGCTCACTGTTCTGGCCCTATAGGAAACACAGTAGATTAGAAGAGTGCTCTTTTCTCAAAAGCACAGTATGTTTCTTGTAAGGCGAGCTAGTATTTGTTTCCCAGTCAGAAATGGAGTTGAATCACATGCAGTTTCTGCTCCTACAAGCATGACTTGTTTTCTGGTAAGAAGAGTCACTATTGCACTCCATTTGCCATAGACAGTGCAAATAGCACTAGCGTCTGTTCCCAGCAAGTACAGTGTATTGGACTGAAGAGAAGCTACTGTTCTTGTCAGTTTCCTAAGCAGAGTTGATCTAGATATGGCCCGTGTGTCGGAAGAACAGTTCCTTTGTTCTGAGCAAGCTCATTGTTCTGGCCCTATAGGAAACACAGTAGATTAGAAGAGTGCTTTTTTCTCAAAAGCAGAGTGTGTTTCTTGCAAGGCGAGATAGTATTTGTTTCCCAGTCAGAAATGGAGTTGAATCACATGCAGTTTCTGCTCCTACGAGCAAGAGTTGTTTTCTGGTAAGAAGAGTCACTATTGAGTTCCATTTGCCATACACAGTGCAAATAGCTCTAGTGTCTGTTCCCAGTAATTACAGTGTATTGGACTGAAGAGACGCTACTGTTCTTGTCAGTTTCCTAAGCAGAGTTGAACTAGAAATGGCCCGTGTGTCGGAAGAACAGTTCCTTTGTTCTGAGCAAGCTCACTGTTCTGGCCCTATAGGAAACACAGTAGATTAGAAGAGTGCTCTTTTCTCAAAAGCAGAGTGTGTTTCTTGTAAGGCGAGCTAGTATTTGTTTCCCAGTCAGAAATGGAGTTGAATCACATGCTGTTTCTGGTCCTATGAGCAAGAGTTGTTTTCTGGTAAGAAGATTCACTATTGCGCTCCATTTGCTCCATTTGCCATACACAGTGCAAATAGCACTAGCGACTGTTCCCAGCAAGTACAGTGTTTTGGACTGAAGAGAAGCTACTGTTCTTGTCAGTTTCCTAAGCAGAGTTGAACTAGATATGGCCCATGTGTCGGAAGCACAGTTCCTTTGTTCTGAGCAAGCTCACTGATCTGACCATATAGGAAACACAGTAGATTAGAAGAGTGCTCTTTTCTCAAAAGCAGAGTGTGTTTCTTGTAAGGCGAGCTAGTATTTGTTTCCCAGTCGTAAACGGAGTTGAATCACATGGAGATTCTGGTCCTACTAGCAAGAGTTGTTTCCTGCTAAGAACAGTCACGATTGACTCCCATTGCCATACACAGTGCAAATAGCACTCTCGTCTGTTCCCAGCAAGTACAGTGGATTGGACTGAAGAGAAGCTACTGTTCTTGTCAGTTTCCTAAGCAGAGTTGCACTAGAAATGGCCCGTGTGTCTGAAGCACAGTTCTTTTGTTCTGAGCAAGCTCACTGTTCTGGCCCTATAGGAAACACAGTAAATTAGAAGAGTGCTCTTTTCTCAAAAGCAGAGTATGTTTCTTGTAAGGCGAGCTAGTATTTGTTTCCCAGTCAGAAATGGAGTTGAATCACATGCAGTTTCTGCTCCTACAAGCATGACTTGTTTTCTGGTACGAAGAGTCACTATTGCACTCCACTTGCCATAGACAGTGCAAATAGCACTAGCGTCTGTTCCCAGCAAGTACAGTGTATTGGACTGAAGAGAAGCTACTGTTCTTGTCAGTTTCCTAAGCAGAGTTGATCTAGATATGGCCCGTGTGTCGGAAGAACAGTTCCTTTGTTCTGAGCAAGCTCACTGTTCTGGCCCTATAGGAAACACAGTAGATTAGAAGAGTGCTTTTTTCTCAAAAGCAGAGTGTGTTTCTTGCAAGGAGAGATAGTATTTGTTTCCCAGTCAGAAATGGAGTTGAATCACATGCAGTTTCTGCTCCTACAAGCAAGAGTTGTTTTCTGGTAAGAAGAGTCACTATTGAGTTCCATTTGCCATACACAGTGCAAATAGCTCTAGTGTCTGTTCCCAGTAATTACAGTGTATTGGACTGAAGAGACGCTACTGTTCTTGTCAGTTTCCTAAGCAGAGTTGAACTAGATATGGCCCGTGTGTTGGACGCACAGTTCTATTGTTCTGAGCAAGCTCACTGTTGTGGCCCTATAGGAAACAGAGTAGATTAGAAGAGTGCTCTTTTCTCAAAAGCAGAGTATGTTTCTTGTAAGGCGAGCTAGTATTTGTTTCCCAGTCAGAAATGGAGTTGAATCACAAGCAGTTTCTGCTCCTACAAGCAAGAGTTGTTTTCTGGTAAGAAGAGTCACTATTGAGTTCCATTTGTCATACACAGTGCAAATAGCACTACCATCTGTTCCCAGCAAGTACAGTGTATTGGACTGAAGAGAAGCTACTGTTCTTGACAGTTTCCTACGCAGAGTAGAACTAGATAGGGCCCGTGTGTCGGAGGCACAGTTCTTTTGTTCTGAGCAAGCTCACTGTTCTGGCCCTATAGGAAACACAGTAGAGTAGAAGAGTGCTCTTTACTCAAAAGCAGAGTGTGTTTCTTGTAAGGCGAGCTAGTGTTTGTTTCCCAGTCGTAAACGGAGTTGAATCACATGCAGTTTCTGGTCCTTCTAGCAAGAGTTGTTTTCTGCTAAGAACAGTCACGATTGCGCTCCCATTGCCATACTCAGTGCAAATAGCATTCGCGTCTGTGCCCAGCAAGTACAGTGTATTGGACTGAAGAGAAGCTACTGTTCTTGTCAGTTTCCTAAGCAGAGTTGAACTAGATATGGCCCGTGTGTTGGACGCACAGTTCTATTGTTCTGAGCAAGCTCACTGTTGTGGCCCTATAGGAAACACAGTGGATTAGAAGAGTGCTCTTTTCTCAAAAGCAGAGTGTGTTTCTTGTAAGGTGAGCTAGTATTTGTTTCCCAGTCAGAAATGGAGTTGAATCACATGCAGTTTCTGGTCCTATGAGCAAGAGTTGTTTTCTGGTAAGAAGATTCACTATTGCGCTCCATTTGCTCCATTTGCCATACACAGTGCAAATAGCACTAGCGACTGTTCCCAGCAAGTACAGTGTGTTGGACTGAAGAGAAGCTACTGTTCTTGTCTGTTTCCTAAGCAGAGTTGAACTAGATATGGCCCATGTGTCGGAAGCACAGTTCCTTTGTTCTGAGCAAGCTCACTGATCTGACCATATAGGAAACACAGTAGATTAGAAGAGTGCTCTTTTCTCAAAAGCAGAGTGTGTTTCTTGTAAGGCCAGCTAGTATTTGTTTCCCAGTCAGAAATGGAGTTGAATCACATGCAGTTTCTGGTCCTACTAGCAAGAGTTGTTTCCTGCTAAGAACAGTCACGATTGACTCCCATTGCCATACACAGTGCAAATAGCACTCGCGTCTGTTCCCAGCCAGTACAGTGGATTGGACTGAAGAGAAGCTACTGTTCTTGTCAGTTTCCTAAGCAGAGTTGCACTAGAAATGGCCCGTGTGTCGGAAGCACAGTTCTTTTGTTCTGAGCAAGCTCACTGTTCTGGCCCTATAGGAAACACAGTAGATTAGAAGAGTGCTCTTTTCTCAAAAGCAGAGTGTGTTTCTTGTAAGGCGAGCTAGTGTTTGTTTCCCAGTCGCAAACGGAGTTGAATCACATGCAGTTTCTGGTCCTACTAGCAAGAGTTGTTTTCTGCTAAGAACAGTCACGTTTGACTCCCATTGCCATACACAGTGCAAATAGCACTCGCGTCTGTTCCCAGCAAGTACAGTGGATTGGACTGAAGAGAAGCTACTGTTCTTGTCAGTTTCCTAAGCAGAGTTGCACTAGAAATGGCCCGTGTGTCGGAAGCACAGTTCTTTTGTTCTGAGCAAGCTCACTGTTCTGGCCCTATAGGAAACACAGTAGATTAGAAGAGTGCTCTTTTCTCAAAAGCACAGTATGTTTCTTGTAAGGCGAGCTAGTATTTGTTTCCCAGTCAGAAATGGAGTTGAATCACATGCAGTTTCTGCTCCTACAAGCATGACTTGTTTTCTGGTACGAAGAGTCACTATTGCACTCCATTTGCCATAGACAGTGCAAATAGCACTAGCGTCTGTTCCCAGCAAGTACAGTGTATTGGACTGAAGAGAAGCTACTGTTCTTGTCAGTTTCCTAAGCAGAGTTGATCTAGATATGGCCCGTGTGTCGGAAGAACAGTTCCTTTGTTCTGAGCAAGCTCATTGTTCTGGCCCTATAGGAAACACAGTAGATTAGAAGAGTGCTTTTTTCTCAAAAGCAGAGTGTGTTTCTTGCAAGGCGAGATAGTATTTGTTTCCCAGTCAGAAATGGAGTTGAATCACATGCAGTTTCTGCTCCTACGAGCAAGAGTTGTTTTCTGGTAAGAAGAGTCACTATTGAGTTCCATTTGCCATACACAGTGCAAATAGCTCTAGTGTCTGTTCCCAGTAATTACAGTGTATTGGACTGAAGAGACGCTACTGTTCTTGTCAGTTTCCTAAGCAGAGTTGAACTAGAAATGGCCCGTGTGTCGGAAGAACAGTTCCTTTGTTCTGAGCAAGCTCACTGTTCTGGCCCTATAGGAAACACAGTAGAGTAGAAGAGTGCTCTTTTCTCAAAAGCAGAGTGTGTTTCTTGTAAGGCGAGCTAGTATTTGTTTCCCAGTCAGAAATGGAGTTGAATCACATGCTGTTTCTGGTCCTATGAGCAAGAGTTGTTTTCTGGTAAGAAGATTCACTATTGCGCTCCATTTGCTCCATTTGCCATACACAGTGCAAATAGCACTAGCGACTGTTCCCAGCAAGTACAGTGTTTTGGACTGAAGAGAAGCTACTGTTCTTGTCAGTTTCCTAAGCAGAGTTGAACTAGATATGGCCCATGTGTCGGAAGCACAGTTCCTTTGTTCTGAGCAAGCTCACTGATCTGACCATATAGGAAACACAGTAGATTAGAAGAGTGCTCTTTTCTCAAAAGCAGAGTGTGTTTCTTGTAAGGCGAGCTAGTATTTGTTTCCCAGTCGTAAACGGAGTTGAATCACATGGAGATTCTGGTCCTACTAGCAAGAGTTGTTTCCTGCTAAGAACAGTCACGATTGACTCCCATTGCCATACACAGTGCAAATAGCACTCTCGTCTGTTCCCAGCAAGTACAGTGGATTGGACTGAAGAGAAGCTACTGTTCTTGTCAGTTTCCTAAGCAGAGTTGCACTAGAAATGGCCCGTGTGTCTGAAGCACAGTTCTTTTGTTCTGAGCAAGCTCACTGTTCTGGCCCTATAGGAAACACAGTAAATTAGAAGAGTGCTCTTTTCTCAAAAGCAGAGTATGTTTCTTGTAAGGCGAGCTAGTATTTGTTTCCCAGTCAGAAATGGAGTTGAATCACATGCAGTTTCTGCTCCTACAAGCTTGACTTGTTTTCTGGTACGAAGAGTCACTATTGCACTCCACTTGCCATAGACAGTGCAAATAGCACTAGCGTCTGTTCCCAGCAAGTACAGTGTATTGGACTGAAGAGAAGCTACTGTTCTTGTCAGTTTCCTAAGCAGAGTTGATCTAGATATGGCCCGTGTGTCGGAAGAACAGTTCCTTTGTTCTGAGCAAGCTCACTGTTCTGGCCCTATAGGAAACACAGTAGATTAGAAGAGTGCTTTTTTCTCAAAAGCAGAGTGTGTTTCTTGCAAGGCGAGATAGTATTTGTTTCCCAGTCAGAAATGGAGTTGAATCACATGCAGTTTCTGCTCCTACAAGCAAGAGTTGTTTTCTGGTAAGAAGAGTCACTATTGAGTTCCATTTGCCATACACAGTGCAAATAGCTCTAGTGTCTGTTCCCAGTAATTACAGTGTATTGGACTGAAGAGACGCTACTGTTCTTGTCAGTTTCCTAAGCAGAGTTGAACTAGATATGGCCCGTGTGTTGGACGCACAGTTCTATTGTTCTGAGCAAGCTCACTGTTGTGGCCCTATAGGAAACAGAGTAGATTAGAAGAGTGCTCTTTTCTCAAAAGCAGAGTATGTTTCTTGTAAGGCGAGCTAGTATTTGTTTCCCAGTCAGAAATGGAGTTGAATCACAAGCAGTTTCTGCTCCTACAAGCAAGAGTTGTTTTCTGGTAAGAAGAGTCACTATTGAGTTCCATTTGTCATACACAGTGCAAATAGCACTACCATCTGTTCCCAGCAAGTACAGTGTATTGGACTGAAGAGAAGCTACTGTTCTTGACAGTTTCCTACGCAGAGTAGAACTAGATAGGGCCCGTGTGTCGGAGGCACAGTTCTTTTGTTCTGAGCAAGCTCACTGTTCTGGCCCTATAGGAAACACAGTAGAGTAGAAGAGTGCTCTTTACTCAAAAGCAGAGTGTGTTTCTTGTAAGGCGAGCTAGTGTTTGTTTCCCAGTCGTAAACGGAGTTGAATCACATGCAGTTTCTGGTCCTTCTAGCAAGAGTTGTTTTCTGCTAAGAACAGTCACGATTGCGCTCCCATTGCCATACTCAGTGCAAATAGCATTCGCGTCTGTGCCCAGCAAGTACAGTGTATTGGACTGAAGAGAAGCTACTGTTCTTGTCAGTTTCCTAAGCAGAGTTGAACTAGATATGGCCCGTGTGTTGGACGCACAGTTCTATTGTTCTGAGCAAGCTCACTGTTGTGGCCCTATAGGAAACACAGTGGATTAGAAGAGTGCTCTTTTCTCAAAAGCAGAGTGTGTTTCTTGTAAGGCGAGCTAGTATTTGTTTCCCAGTCAGAAATGGAGTTGAATCACATGCAGTTTCTGGTCCTATGAGCAAGAGTTGTTTTCTGGTAAGAAGATTCACTATTGCGCTCCATTTGCTCCATTTGCCATACACAGTGCAAATAGCACTAGCGACTGTTCCCAGCAAGTACAGTGTGTTGGACTGAAGAGAAGCTACTGTTCTTGTCTGTTTCCTAAGCAGAGTTGAACTAGATATGGCCCATGTGTCGGAAGCACAGTTCCTTTGTTCTGAGCAAGCTCACTGATCTGACCATATAGGAAACACAGTAGATTAGAAGAGTGCTCTTTTCTCAAAAGCAGAGTGTGTTTCTTGTAAGGCCAGCTAGTATTTGTTTCCCAGTCAGAAATGGAGTTGAATCACATGCAGTTTCTGGTCCACTAGCAAGAGTTGTTTCCTGCTAAGAACAGTCACGATTGACTCCCATTGCCATACACAGTGCAAATAGCACTCGCGTCTGTTCCCAGCCAGTACAGTGGACTTGGACTGAAGAGAAGCTACTGTTCTTGTCAGTTTCCTAAGCAGAGTTGCACTAGAAATGGCCCGTGTGTCGGAAGCACAGTTCTTTTGTTCTGAGCAAGCTCACTGTTCTGGCCCTATAGGAAACACAGTAGATTAGAAGAGTGCTCTTTTCTCAAAAGCAGAGTATGTTTCTTGTAAGGCCAGCTAGTATTTGTTTCCCAGTCAGAAATGGAGTTGAATCACATGCAGTTTCTGCTCCTACAAGCATGACTTGTTTTCTGGTACGAAGAGTCACTATTGCACTCCATTTGCCATACACAGTGCAAATAGCACTAGCGTCTGTTCCCAGCAAGTACAGTGTATTGGACTGAGGAGAAGCTACTGTTCTTGTCAGTTTCCTAAGCAGAGTTGATCTAGATATGGCCCGTGTGTCGGAAGAACAGTTCCTTTGTTCTGAGCAAGCTCACTGTTTTGGCCCTATAGGAAACACAGTAGATTAGAAGAGTGCTTTTTTCTCAAAAGCAGAGTGTGTTTCTTGCAAGGCGAGCTAGTATTTGTTTCCCAGTCAGAAATGGAGTTGAATCACATGCAGTTTCTGCTCCTACATCAAGAGTTGTTTTCTGGTAAGAAGAGTCACTATTGATTTCCATTTGTCATACACAATGCAAATAGCACTACCATCTGTTCCCAGCAAGTACAGTGTATTGGACTGAAGAGAAGCTACTGTTCTTGTCAGTTTCCTATGCAGAGTTGAACTAGATAGGGCCCGGGTTTCAAAGGCACAGTTCTTTTGTTCTGAGCAAGCTCACTGTTCTGGCCCTATAGGAAACACAGTAGAGTAGAAGAGTGCTCTTTACTCAAAAGCAGAGTGTGTTTCTTGTAAGGCGAGCTAGTGTTTGTTTCCCAGTCGTAAACGGAGTTGAATCACATGCATTTTCTGGTCCTTCTAGTAAGAGTTGTTTTCTGCTAAGAACAGTCACGATTGCGCTCCCATTGCCATACTCAGTGCTAATAGCACTCGCGTCTGTGCCCAGCAAGTACATTGTATTGGACTGAAGAGACGCTACTGTTCTTGTCAGTTTCCTAAGCAGAGTTGAAGTAGATATGGCCCGTGTGTCGAAGCACAGTTCTTTTGTTCTGAGCAAGCTCACTGTTCTGGCCCTATAGGAAACACAGTAGATTAGAAGAGTGCTCTTTTCCCAAAAACAGCGTATGTTTCTTGTAAGGCGAGCTAGTATTTGTTTCCCAGTCAGAAATGGAGTTGAATCACATGCAGTTTCTGCTCCTACAATCATGACTTGTTTTCTGGTAAGAAGAGTCACTATTGCGCTCCCATTGCCATACTCAGTGCAAATAGCATTCGCGTCTGTGCCCAGCAAATACAGTGTATTGGACTGAAGAGAAGCTACTGTTCTTGTCAGTTTCCTAAGCAGAGTTGAACTAGATTGGCCCGTGTGTCGGAAGCACAGTTCTTTTTTTCTGAGCAAGCTCACTGTTCTGGCCCTATAGGAAACACAGTAGATTAGAAGAGTGCTCTTTTCTCAAAAGCAGAGTATGCTTCTTGTAAGGCGAGCTAGTATTTGTTTCCCAGTCAGAAATGGAGTTGAATCACGTGCAGTTTCTGGTCCTACGATCAAGAGTTGTTTTCTGGTAAGAAGAGTCACTATTGCGCTCCATTTGCCATACACAGTGCAAATAGCACTAGTGTCTGTTCCCAGCAAGTACAGTGTATTGGACTGAAGAGAAGCTACTGTTCTTGTCAGTTTCCTAAGCAGATTTGAACTAGATATGGCCCGTGTGTCGGAAGCACAGTTCTTTTGTTCTGAGCAAGCTCACTGTTCTGGCCCTATAGGAAACACAGTAGATTAGAAGAGTGCTCTTTTTCAAAAGCAGAGTATGTTTCTTGTAAGGCGAGCTAGTATTTGTTTCCCAGTCAGAAATGGAGTTGAATCAAATGCAGTTTCTGCTCCTACAAGCAAGAGTTGTTTTCTGGTAAGAAGAGTCACTATAGCGCTCCATTTGCCATAAAATAGTGCAAATAGCACTAGCGTCTGTTTCCAGCAAGTACAGTGTATTGGACTGAAGAGAAGCTACTCTTCTTGTCAGTTTCCTAAGCAGAGTTGAACTAGATATGGCCCGTGTGTCGGAAGCACAGTTCCTTTGTTCTGAGCAAGCTCACTGTTCTGGCACTATAGGAATCACAGTAGAGTAGAAGAGTGCTCTTTACTCAAAAGCAGAGTGTGTTTCTTGTAAGGCAAGCTAGTGTTTGTTTCCCAGTCGCAAATGGAGTTGAATTACTTGCATTTTCTGGTCCTTCTAGCAAGAGTTGTTTTCTTCTAAGAACAGTCACGATTGCGCTCCCATTGCCATACACAGTGCAAATAGCACTCGCGTCTGTTCCCAGCAAGTACAGTGTATTGGACTGAAAAGAAGCTACTCTTCTTGTCAGTTTCCTAAGCAGAGTTGAACTAGATATGGCCCGTGTGTTGGACGCACAGTTCTATTGTTCTGAGGAAGCTCACTGTTCTGGCACTCTAGGAAACACAGTAGATTTGAAGAGTGCTCTTTTGTCAAAAGCAGAGTGTATTTCTTGTAAGGCGAGCTAGTATTTGTTTCCCAGTCAGAAATGGAGTTGAATCACATGCAGTTTCTGGTCCTATGAGCAAGAGTTGTTTTCTGGTAAGAAGATTCACTATTGCGCTCCATTTGCCATACACAGTGCAAATAGCACTAGCGACTGTTCCCCAGCATGCACAGTGTATTGGACTGAAGAGAAGCTACTCTTCTTGTCAGTTTCCTAAGCAGAGTTGAACTAGATATGGCCCGTGTGTCGGAAGCACAGTTCCTTTGTTCTGAGCAAGCTCACTGTTCTGGCACTATAGGAATCACAGTAGATTAGAAGAGTGCTCTTTACTCAAAAGCAGAGTGTGTTTCTTGTAAGGCGAGCTAGTGTTTTTTTCCCAGTCGTAAATGGAGTTGAATCACATGCAGTTTCTGGTCCTACTAGCAAGAGTTGTTTTCTGCTAAGAACAGTCACTATTGTGCTCCCATTGCCATACACAGTGCAAATAGCACTCGTGTCTGTTCCCAGCAAGTACAGTGTATTGGACTGAAGAGAAGCTACTGTTCTTGTCAGTTTCCTAAACAGAGTTGAACTAGATATGGCCCCTGTGTCGGAAGCACAGTTCTTTTGTTCTGAGCAAGCTCACTGTTCTGGCCCAAAGGAAACACAGTAGAGTAGAAGAGTGCTCTTTTCTCAAAAGCAGAGTATGTTTCTTTTAAGGAGAGCTAGTATTTGTTTCCCAGTCAGAAATGGAGTTGAATCACATACAGGTTCTGCTCCTACAAGCAAGAGTTGTTTTCTGGTAAGAAGAGTCACTATTGAGCTCCATTTGCCATACACAGTGCAAATAGCACTATCGTCTGTTCCCAGCAAGTACAGTGTATTGGACTGAAGAGAAGCTACTGTTCTTGTCAGTTTCCTAAGCAGAGTTGAACTAGATATGACCCGTGTGTCGGAAGCACAGTTCCTTTGTTCTGAGCAAGCTCACTCTTCTGGCCATATAGGAATCACAGTAGATTAGAAGAGTGCTCTTTTCTCAAAAGCAGAGTGTGTTTCTTGTAAGGCAACCTACTGTTTGTTTCCCAGTCCTAAACGGAGGTGAATCACATGCAGATTCTGGTCCTACTAGCAAGAGTTGTTTTCTGCTAAGAAGAGTCACGATTGCGCTCCCATTGCCTTACACAGTGCAGAGAGCACTCGCGTCTGTGCCCAGCAAGTACAGTGTATTGGACTGAAGACAAGCTACTGTTCTTGTCAGTTTCAAGCAGAGTTGAACTAGATATGGCCCGTGTGTCAGAAGCACAGTTCTATTGTTCTGAGCAAGCTCACTGTTCTGGCCCTATAGGAAACAGAGTAGATTAGAAGAGTGCTCTTTTCTCAAAAGCAGAGTATGTTTCTTGTAAGGCGAGCTAGTATTTGTTTCCCAGTCAGAAATGGAGTTGAATCACATGCAGTTTCTGCTCCTACAAGCAAGAGTTGTTTTCTGGTAAGAAGAGTCACTATTGTGCTCCATTTGCAATACACAGTGCAAATAGCACTAGCGTCTGTTCCCAGCAAGTACAGTGTATTGGACTGAAGAGAAGCTACTCTTCTTGTCAGTTTCCTAAGCAGAGTTGAACTAGTTATGGCCCGTGTGTCGGACACACAATTCTTTTGTTCTGAGCAAGCTCACTGTTCTGGCACTATAGGAATCACAGTAGAGTAGAAGAGTGCTCTTTACTCAAAAGCAGAGTGTGTTTCTTGTAAGGAGAGCTAGTGTTTGTTTCCCAGTCGTAAACGGAGTTGAATCACATGCAGTTTCTGGTCCTACTAGCAAGAGTTGTTTTCTGCTAAGACAGTCACAATTGCGCTCCCATTGCCATACTCAGTGCAAATAGCATTACCGTCTGTTCCCAGCAAGTACAGTGTATTGGACTGAAGAGAAGCTACTGTTCTTGTCAGTTTCCTAAGCAGAGTTGAACTAGATATGGCCCCTGTGTCGGAAGCACAGTTCTTTTTTTCTGAGCAAGCTCACTGTTCTGGCACAAATGAAACACAGTAGAGTAGAAGAGTGCTCTTTTCTCAAAAGCAGAGTATGTTTCTTGTAAGGAGAGCTAGTATTTGTTTCCCAGTCAGAAATGGAGTTGAATCACATGCAGGTTCTGCTCCTACAAGCAAGAGTTGTTTTCTGGTAAGAAGAGTCACTATTGAGCTCCATTTGCCATACACAGTGCAAATAGCACTATCGTCTGTTCCCAGCAAGTACAGTGTATTGGACTGAAGAGAAGCTACTGTTCTTGTCAGTTTCCTAAGCAGAGTTGAACTAGATATGGCCCGTGTGTCGGAAGCACAGTTCCTTTGTTCTGAGCAAGCTCACTCTTCTGGCCATATAGGAATCACAGTAGAGTAGAAGAGTGCTCTTTTCTCAAAAGCAGAGTGTGTTTCTTGTAAGGCGACCTACTGTTTGTTTCCCAGTCGTAAACGGAGATGAATCACATGCAGATTCTGGTCCTACTAGCAAGAGTTGTTTTCTGCTAAGAAGAGTCACAATTGCGCTCCCATTGCCATACACAGTGCAGATAGCACTCGCGTCTGTGCCCAGCAAGTACAGTGTATTGGACTGAAGAGATGCTACTGTTCTTGTCAGTTTCCTAAGCAGAGTTGAACTAGATATGGCCCGTGTGTCAGAAGCACAGTTCTATTGTTCTGAGCAAGCTCACTGTTCTGGCCCCATAGGAAAAACAGTAGATTAGAAGAGTGCTCTTTTCTCAAAAGCAGAGTGTGTTTCTTGTAAGGCGAGCTAGTATTTGTTTCCCAGTCAGAAATGGAGTTGAATCACATGCAGTTTCTGGTCCTATGAGCAAGAGTTGTTTTCTGGTAAGAAGATTCACTATTGCGCTCCATTTGCCATACACAGTACAAATAGCACTAGCGACTGTTCCCAGCAAGTACAGTGGATTGGACTGAAGAGAAGCTACTGTTCTTGTCAGTTTCCTAAGCAGAGTTGAACTAGATATGGCCCGTGTGTCGGAAGCACAGTTCCTTTGTTCTGAGCAAGCTCACTGATCTGACCATATAGGAAACACAGTAGATTAGAAGAGTGCTCTTTTCTCAAAAGCAGAGTGTGTTTCTTGTAAGGCGAGCTAGTGTTTGTTTCCCAGTCGCAAACGGAGTTGAATCACATGCAGTTTCTGGTCCTACTAGCAAGAGTTGTTTTCTGCTAAGAACAGTCACGTTTGACTCCCATTGCCATACACAGTGCAAATAGCACTCGCGTCTGTTCCCAGCAAGTACAGTGGATTGGACTGAAGAGAAGCTACTGTTCTTGTCAGTTTCCTAAGCAGAGTTGCACTAGAAATGGCCCGTGTGTCGGAAGCACAGTTCTTTTGTTCTGAGCAAGCTCACTGTTCTGGCCCTATAGGAAACACAGTAGATTAGAAGAGTGCTCTTTTCTCAAAAGCACAGTATGTTTCTTGTAAGGCGAGCTAGTATTTGTTTCCCAGTCAGAAATGGAGTTGAATCACATGCAGTTTCTGCTCCTACAAGCATGACTTGTTTTCTGGTAAGAAGAGTCACTATTGCACTCCATTTGCCATAGACAGTGCAAATAGCACTAGCGTCTGTTCCCAGCAAGTACAGTGTATTGGACTGAAGAGAAGCTACTGTTCTTGTCAGTTTCCTAAGCAGAGTTGATCTAGATATGGCCCGTGTGTCGGAAGAACAGTTCCTTTGTTCTGAGCAAGCTCATTGTTCTGGCCCTATAGGAAACACAGTAGATTAGAAGAGTGCTTTTTTCTCAAAAGCAGAGTGTGTTTCTTGCAAGGCGAGATAGTATTTGTTTCCCAGTCAGAAATGGAGTTGAATCACATGCAGTTTCTGCTCCTACGAGCAAGAGTTGTTTTCTGGTAAGAAGAGTCACTATTGAGTTCCATTTGCCATACACAGTGCAAATAGCTCTAGTGTCTGTTCCCAGTAATTACAGTGTATTGGACTGAAGAGACGCTACTGTTCTTGTCAGTTTCCTAAGCAGAGTTGAACTAGAAATGGCCCGTGTGTCGGAAGAACAGTTCCTTTGTTCTGAGCAAGCTCACTGTTCTGGCCCTATAGGAAACACAGTAGATTAGAAGAGTGCTCTTTTCTCAAAAGCAGAGTGTGTTTCTTGTAAGGCGAGCTAGTATTTGTTTCCCAGTCAGAAATGGAGTTGAATCACATGCTGTTTCTGGTCCTATGAGCAAGAGTTGTTTTCTGGTAAGAAGATTCCCTATTGCGCTCCATTTGCTCCATTTGCCATACACAGTGCAAATAGCACTAGCGACTGTTCCCAGCAAGTACAGTGTTTTGGACTGAAGAGAAGCTACTGTTCTTGTCAGTTTCCTAAGCAGAGTTGAACTAGATATGGCCCATGTGTCGGAAGCACAGTTCCTTTGTTCTGAGCAAGCTCACTGATCTGACCATATAGGAAACACAGTAGATTAGAAGAGTGCTCTTTTCTCAAAAGCAGAGTGTGTTTCTTGTAAGGCGAGCTAGTATTTGTTTCCCAGTCGTAAACGGAGTTGAATCACATGGAGATTCTGGTCCTACTAGCAAGAGTTGTTTCCTGCTAAGAACAGTCACGATTGACTCCCATTGCCATACACAGTGCAAATAGCACTCTCGTCTGTTCCCAGCAAGTACAGTGGATTGGACTGAAGAGAAGCTACTGTTCTTGTCAGTTTCCTAAGCAGAGTTGCACTAGAAATGGCCCGTGTGTCTGAAGCACAGTTCTTTTGTTCTGAGCAAGCTCACTGTTCTGGCCCTATAGGAAACACAGTAAATTAGAAGAGTGCTCTTTTCTCAAAAGCAGAGTATGTTTCTTGTAAGGCGAGCTAGTATTTGTTTCCCAGTCAGAAATGGAGTTGAATCACATGCAGTTTCTGCTCCTACAAGCATGACTTGTTTTCTGGTACGAAGAGTCACTATTGCACTCCACTTGCCATAGACAGTGCAAATAGCACTAGCGTCTGTTCCCAGCAAGTACAGTGTATTGGACTGAAGAGAAGCTACTGTTCTTGTCAGTTTCCTAAGCAGAGTTGATCTAGATATGGCCCGTGTGTCGGAAGAACAGTTCCTTTGTTCTGAGCAAGCTCACTGTTCTGGCCCTATAGGAAACACAGTAGATTAGAAGAGTGCTTTTTTCTCAAAAGCAGAGTGTGTTTCTTGCAAGGCGAGATAGTATTTGTTTCCCAGTCAGAAATGGAGTTGAATCACATGCAGTTTCTGCTCCTACAAGCAAGAGTTGTTTTCTGGTAAGAAGAGTCACTATTGAGTTCCATTTGCCATACACAGTGCAAATAGCTCTAGTGTCTGTTCCCAGTAATTACAGTGTATTGGACTGAAGAGACGCTACTGTTCTTGTCAGTTTCCTAAGCAGAGTTGAACTAGATATGGCCCGTGTGTTGGACGCACAGTTCTATTGTTCTGAGCAAGCTCACTGTTGTGGCCCTATAGGAAACAGAGTAGATTAGAAGAGTGCTCTTTTCTCAAAAGCAGAGTATGTTTCTTGTAAGGCGAGCTAGTATTTGTTTCCCAGTCAGAAATGGAGTTGAATCACAAGCAGTTTCTGCTCCTACAAGCAAGAGTTGTTTTCTGGTAAGAAGAGTCACTATTGAGTTCCATTTGTCATACACAGTGCAAATAGCACTACCATCTGTTCCCAGCAAGTACAGTGTATTGGACTGAAGAGAAGCTACTGTTCTTGACAGTTTCCTACGCAGAGTAGAACTAGATAGGGCCCGTGTGTCGGAGGCACAGTTCTTTTGTTCTGAGCAAGCTCACTGTTCTGGCCCTATAGGAAACACAGTAGAGTAGAAGAGTGCTCTTTACTCAAAAGCAGAGTGTGTTTCTTGTAAGGCGAGCTAGTGTTTGTTTCCCAGTCGTAAACGGAGTTGAATCACATGCAGTTTCTGGTCCTTCTAGCAAGAGTTGTTTTCTGCTAAGAACAGTCACGATTGCGCTCCCATTGCCATACTCAGTGCAAATAGCATTCGCGTCTGTGCCCAGCAAGTACAGTGTATTGGACTGAAGAGAAGCTACTGTTCTTGTCAGTTTCCTAAGCAGAGTTGAACTAGATATGGCCCGTGTGTTGGACGCACAGTTCTATTGTTCTGAGCAAGCTCACTGTTGTGGCCCTATAGGAAACACAGTGGATTAGAAGAGTGCTCTTTTCTCAAAAGCAGAGTGTGTTTCTTGTAAGGCGAGCTAGTATTTGTTTCCCAGTCAGAAATGGAGTTGAATCACATGCAGTTTCTGGTCCTATGAGCAAGAGTTGTTTTCTGGTAAGAAGATTCACTATTGCGCTCCATTTGCTCCATTTGCCATACACAGTGCAAATAGCACTAGCGACTGTTCCCAGCAAGTACAGTGTGTTGGACTGAAGAGAAGCTACTGTTCTTGTCTGTTTCCTAAGCAGAGTTGAACTAGATATGGCCCATGTGTCGGAAGCACAGTTCCTTTGTTCTGAGCAAGCTCACTGATCTGACCATATAGGAAACACAGTAGATTAGAAGAGTGCTCTTTTCTCAAAAGCAGAGTGTGTTTCTTGTAAGGCCAGCTAGTATTTGTTTCCCAGTCAGAAATGGAGTTGAATCACATGCAGTTTCTGGTCCTACTAGCAAGAGTTGTTTCCTGCTAAGAACAGTCACGATTGACTCCCATTGCCATACACAGTGCAAATAGCACTCGCGTCTGTTCCCAGCCAGTACAGTGGATTGGACTGAAGAGAAGCTACTGTTCTTGTCAGTTTCCTAAGCAGAGTTGCACTAGAAATGGCCCGTGTGTCGGAAGCACAGTTCTTTTGTTCTGAGCAAGCTCACTGTTCTGGCCCTATAGGAAACACAGTAGATTAGAAGAGTGCTCTTTTCTCAAAAGCAGAGTGTGTTTCTTGTAAGGCGAGCTAGTGTTTGTTTCCCAGTCGCAAACGGAGTTGAATCACATGCAGTTTCTGGTCCTACTAGCAAGAGTTGTTTTCTGCTAAGAACAGTCACGTTTGACTCCCATTGCCATACACAGTGCAAATAGCACTCGCGTCTGTTCCCAGCAAGTACAGTGGATTGGACTGAAGAGAAGCTACTGTTCTTGTCAGTTTCCTAAGCAGAGTTGCACTAGAAATGGCCCGTGTGTCGGAAGCACAGTTCTTTTGTTCTGAGCAAGCTCACTGTTCTGGCCCTATAGGAAACACAGTAGATTAGAAGAGTGCTCTTTTCTCAAAAGCACAGTATGTTTCTTGTAAGGCGAGCTAGTATTTGTTTCCCAGTCAGAAATGGAGTTGAATCACATGCAGTTTCTGCTCCTACAAGCATGACTTGTTTTCTGGTACGAAGAGTCACTATTGCACTCCATTTGCCATAGACAGTGCAAATAGCACTAGCGTCTGTTCCCAGCAAGTACAGTGTATTGGACTGAAGAGAAGCTACTGTTCTTGTCAGTTTCCTAAGCAGAGTTGATCTAGATATGGCCCGTGTGTCGGAAGAACAGTTCCTTTGTTCTGAGCAAGCTCATTGTTCTGGCCCTATAGGAAACACAGTAGATTAGAAGAGTGCTTTTTTCTCAAAAGCAGAGTGTGTTTCTTGCAAGGCGAGATAGTATTTGTTTCCCAGTCAGAAATGGAGTTGAATCACATGCAGTTTCTGCTCCTACGAGCAAGAGTTGTTTTCTGGTAAGAAGAGTCACTATTGAGTTCCATTTGCCATACACAGTGCAAATAGCTCTAGTGTCTGTTCCCAGTAATTACAGTGTATTGGACTGAAGAGACGCTACTGTTCTTGTCAGTTTCCTAAGCAGAGTTGAACTAGAAATGGCCCGTGTGTCGGAAGAACAGTTCCTTTGTTCTGAGCAAGCTCACTGTTCTGGCCCTATAGGAAACACAGTAGAGTAGAAGAGTGCTCTTTTCTCAAAAGCAGAGTGTGTTTCTTGTAAGGCGAGCTAGTATTTGTTTCCCAGTCAGAAATGGAGTTGAATCACATGCTGTTTCTGGTCCTATGAGCAAGAGTTGTTTTCTGGTAAGAAGATTCACTATTGCGCTCCATTTGCTCCATTTGCCATACACAGTGCAAATAGCACTAGCGACTGTTCCCAGCAAGTACAGTGTTTTGGACTGAAGAGAAGCTACTGTTCTTGTCAGTTTCCTAAGCAGAGTTGAACTAGATATGGCCCATGTGTCGGAAGCACAGTTCCTTTGTTCTGAGCAAGCTCACTGATCTGACCATATAGGAAACACAGTAGATTAGAAGAGTGCTCTTTTCTCAAAAGCAGAGTGTGTTTCTTGTAAGGCGAGCTAGTATTTGTTTCCCAGTCGTAAACGGAGTTGAATCACATGGAGATTCTGGTCCTACTAGCAAGAGTTGTTTCCTGCTAAGAACAGTCACGATTGACTCCCATTGCCATACACAGTGCAAATAGCACTCTCGTCTGTTCCCAGCAAGTACAGTGGATTGGACTGAAGAGAAGCTACTGTTCTTGTCAGTTTCCTAAGCAGAGTTGAACTAGATATGGCCCATGTGTCGGAAGCACAGTTCCTTTGTTCTGAGCAAGCTCACTGTTCTGGCCCTATAGGAAACACAGTAGATTAGAAGAGTGCTTTTTTCTCAAAAGCAGAGTGTGTTTCTTGCAAGGCGAGATAGTATTTGTTTCCCAGTCAGAAATGGAGTTGAATCACATGCAGTTTCTGCTCCTACAAGCAAGAGTTGTTTTCTGGTAAGAAGAGTCACTATTGAGTTCCATTTGCCATACACAGTGCAAATAGCTCTAGTGTTTGTTCCCAGTAATTACAGTGTATTGGACTGAAGAGACGCTACTGTTCTTGTCAGTTTCCTAAGCAGAGTTGAACTAGATATGGCCCGTGTGTTGGACGCACAGTTCTATTGTTCTGAGCAAGCTCACTGTTGTGGCCCTATAGGAAACAGAGTAGATTAGAAGAGTGCTCTTTTCTCAAAAGCAGAGTATGTTTCTTGTAAGGCGAGCTAGTATTTGTTTCCCAGTCAGAAATGGAGTTGAATCACAAGCAGTTTCTGCTCCTACAAGCAAGAGTTGGTTTCTGGTAAGAAGAGTCACTATTGAGTTCCATTTGTCATACACAGTGCAAATAGCACTACCATCTGTTCCCAGCAAGTACAGTGTATTGGACTGAAGAGAAGCTACTGTTCTTGACAGTTTCCTACGCAGAGTAGAACTAGATAGGGCCCGTGTGTCGGAGGCACAGTTCTTTTGTTCTGAGCAAGCTCACTGTTCTGGCCCTATAGGAAACACAGTAGAGTAGAAGAGTGCTCTTTACTCAAAAGCAGAGTGTGTTTCTTGTAAGGCGAGCTAGTGTTTGTTTCCCAGTCGTAAACGGAGTTGAATCACATGCAGTTTCTGGTCCTTCTAGCAAGAGTTGTTTTCTGCTAAGAACAGTCACGATTGCGCTCCCATTGCCATACTCAGTGCAAATAGCATTCGCGTCTGTGCCCAGCAAGTACAGTGTATTGGACTGAAGAGAAGCTACTGTTCTTGTCAGTTTCCTAAGCAGAGTTGAACTAGATATGGCCCGTGTGTTGGACGCACAGTTCTATTGTTCTGAGCAAGCTCACTGTTGTGGCCCTATAGGAAACACAGTGGATTAGAAGAGTGCTCTTTTCTCAAAAGCAGAGTGTGTTTCTTGTAAGGCGAGCTAGTATTTGTTTCCCAGTCAGAAATGGAGTTGAATCACATGCAGTTTCTGGTCCTATGAGCAAGAGTTGTTTTCTGGTAAGAAGATTCACTATTGCGCTCCATTTGCTCCATTTGCCATACACAGTGCAAATAGCACTAGCGACTGTTCCCAGCAAGTACAGTGTGTTGGACTGAAGAGAAGCTACTGTTCTTGTCTGTTTCCTAAGCAGAGTTGAACTAGATATGGCCCATGTGTCGGAAGCACAGTTCCTTTGTTCTGAGCAAGCTCACTGATCTGACCATATAGGAAACACAGTAGATTAGAAGAGTGCTCTTTTCTCAAAAGCAGAGTGTGTTTCTTGTAAGGCCAGCTAGTATTTGTTTCCCAGTCAGAAATGGAGTTGAATCACATGCAGTTTCTGGTCCTACTAGCAAGAGTTGTTTCCTGCTAAGAACAGTCACGATTGACTCCCATTGCCATACACAGTGCAAATAGCACTCGCGTCTGTTCCCAGCCAGTACAGTGGATTGGACTGAAGAGAAGCTACTGTTCTTGTCAGTTTCCTAAGCAGAGTTGCACTAGAAATGGCCCGTGTGTCGGAAGCACAGTTCTTTTGTTCTGAGCAAGCTCACTGTTCTGGCCCTATAGGAAACACAGTAGATTAGAAGAGTGCTCTTTTCTCAAAAGCAGAGTATGTTTCTTGTAAGGCCAGCTAGTATTTGTTTCCCAGTCAGAAATGGAGTTGAATCACATGCAGTTTCTGCTCCTACAAGCATGACTTGTTTTCTGGTACGAAGAGTCACTATTGCACTCCATTTGCCATACACAGTGCAAATAGCACTAGCGTCTGTTCCCAGCAAGTACAGTGTATTGGACTGAGGAGAAGCTACTGTTCTTGTCAGTTTCCTAAGCAGAGTTGATCTAGATATGGCCCGTGTGTCGGAAGAACAGTTCCTTTGTTCTGAGCAAGCTCACTGTTTTGGCCCTATAGGAAACACAGTAGATTAGAAGAGTGCTTTTTTCTCAAAAGCAGAGTGTGTTTCTTGCAAGGCGAGCTAGTATTTGTTTCCCAGTCAGAAATGGAGTTGAATCACATGCAGTTTCTGCTCCTACATCAAGAGTTGTTTTCTGGTAAGAAGAGTCACTATTGATTTCCATTTGTCATACACAATGCAAATAGCACTACCATCTGTTCCCAGCAAGTACAGTGTATTGGACTGAAGAGAAGCTACTGTTCTTGTCAGTTTCCTATGCAGAGTTGAACTAGATAGGGCCCGGGTTTCAAAGGCACAGTTCTTTTGTTCTGAGCAAGCTCACTGTTCTGGCCCTATAGGAAACACAGTAGAGTAGAAGAGTGCTCTTTACTCAAAAGCAGAGTGTGTTTCTTGTAAGGCAAGCTAGTGTTTGTTTCCCAGTCGTAAACGGAGTTGAATCACATGCATTTTCTGGTCCTTCTAGTAAGAGTTGTTTTCTGCTAAGAACAGTCACGATTGCGCTCCCATTGCCATACTCAGTGCTAATAGCACTCGCGTCTGTGCCCAGCAAGTACATTGTATTGGACTGAAGAGACGCTACTGTTCTTGTCAGTTTCCTAAGCAGAGTTGAAGTAGATATGGCCCGTGTGTCGAAGCACAGTTCTTTTGTTCTGAGCAAGCTCACTGTTCTGGCCCTATAGGAAACACAGTAGATTAGAAGAGTGCTCTTTTCCCAAAAACAGAGTATGTTTCTTGTAAGGCGAGCTAGTATTTGTTTCCCAGTCAGAAATGGAGTTGAATCACATGCAGTTTCTGCTCCTACAATCATGACTTGTTTTCTGGTAAGAAGAGTCACTATTGCGCTCCCATTGCCATACTCAGTGCAAATAGCATTCGCGTCTGTGCCCAGCAAATACAGTGTATTGGACTGAAGAGAAGCTACTGTTCTTGTCAGTTTCCTAAGCAGAGTTGAACTAGATATGGCCCGTGTGTCGGAAGCACAGTTCTTTTTTTCTGAGCAAGCTCACTGTTCTGGCCCTATAGGAAACACAGTAGATTAGAAGAGTGCTCTTTTCTCAAAAGCAGAGTATGCTTCTTGTAAGGCGAGCTAGTATTTGTTTCCCAGTCAGAAATGGAGTTGAATCACGTGCAGTTTCTGGTCCTACGATCAAGAGTTGTTTTCTGGTAAGAAGAGTCACTATTGCGCTCCATTTGCCATACACAGTGCAAATAGCACTAGTGTCTGTTCCCAGCAAGTACAGTGTATTGGACTGAAGAGAAGCTACTGTTCTTGTCAGTTTCCTAAGCAGATTTGAACTAGATATGGCCCGTGTGTCGGAAGCACAGTTCTTTTGTTCTGAGCAAGCTCACTGTTCTGGCCCTATAGGAAACACAGTAGATTAGAAGAGTGCTCTTTTTCAAAAGCAGAGTATGTTTCTTGTAAGGCGAGCTAGTATTTGTTTCCCAGTCAGAAATGGAGTTGAATCAAATGCAGTTTCTGCTCCTACAAGCAAGAGTTGTTTTCTGGTAAGAAGAGTCACTATAGCGCTCCATTTGCCATAAATAGTGCAAATAGCACTAGCGTCTGTTTCCAGCAAGTACAGTGTATTGGACTGAAGAGAAGCTACTCTTCTTGTCAGTTTCCTAAGCAGAGTTGAACTAGATATGGCCCGTGTGTCGGAAGCACAGTTCCTTTGTTCTGAGCAAGCTCACTGTTCTGGCACTATAGGAATCACAGTAGAGTAGAAGAGTGCTCTTTACTCAAAAGCAGAGTGTGTTTCTTGTAAGGCAAGCTAGTGTTTGTTTCCCAGTCGCAAATGGAGTTGAATTACTTGCATTTTCTGGTCCTTCTAGCAAGAGTTGTTTTCTTCTAAGAACAGTCACGATTGCGCTCCCATTGCCATACACAGTGCAAATAGCACTCGCGTCTGTTCCCAGCAAGTACAGTGTATTGGACTGAAAAGAAGCTACTCTTCTTGTCAGTTTCCTAAGCAGAGTTGAACTAGATATGGCCCGTGTGTTGGACGCACAGTTCTATTGTTCTGAGGAAGCTCACTGTTCTGGCACTCTAGGAAACACAGTAGATTTGAAGAGTGCTCTTTTGTCAAAAGCAGAGTGTATTTCTTGTAAGGCGAGCTAGTATTTGTTTCCCAGTCAGAAATGGAGTTGAATCACATGCAGTTTCTGGTCCTATGAGCAAGAGTTGTTTTCTGGTAAGAAGATTCACTATTGCGCTCCATTTGCCATACACAGTGCAAATAGCACTAGCGACTGTTCCCAGCATGCACAGTGTATTGGACTGAAGAGAAGCTACTCTTCTTGTCAGTTTCCTAAGCAGAGTTGAACTAGATATGGCCCGTGTGTCGGAAGCACAGTTCCTTTGTTCTGAGCAAGCTCACTGTTCTGGCACTATAGGAATCACAGTAGATTAGAAGAGTGCTCTTTACTCAAAAGCAGAGTGTGTTTCTTGTAAGGCGAGCTAGTGTTTTTTTCCCAGTCGTAAATGGAGTTGAATCACATGCAGTTTCTGGTCCTACTAGCAAGAGTTGTTTTCTGCTAAGAACAGTCACTATTGTGCTCCCATTGCCATACACAGTGCAAATAGCACTCGTGTCTGTTCCCAGCAAGTACAGTGTATTGGACTGAAGAGAAGCTACTGTTCTTGTCAGTTTCCTAAACAGAGTTGAACTAGATATGGCCCCTGTGTCGGAAGCACAGTTCTTTTGTTCTGAGCAAGCTCACTGTTCTGGCCCAAAGGAAACACAGTAGAGTAGAAGAGTGCTCTTTTCTCAAAAGCAGAGTATGTTTCTTTTAAGGAGAGCTAGTATTTGTTTCCCAGTCAGAAATGGAGTTGAATCACATGCAGGTTCTGCTCCTACAAGCAAGAGTTGTTTTCTGGTAAGAAGAGTCACTATTGAGCTCCATTTGCCATACACAGTGCAAATAGCACTATCGTCTGTTCCCAGCAAGTACAGTGTATTGGACTGAAGAGAAGCTACTGTTCTTGTCAGTTTCCTAAGCAGAGTTGAACTAGATATGACCCGTGTGTCGGAAGCACAGTTCCTTTGTTCTGAGCAAGCTCACTCTTCTGGCCATATAGGAATCACAGTAGATTAGAAGAGTGCTCTTTTCTCAAAAGCAGAGTGTGTTTCTTGTAAGGCAACCTACTGTTTGTTTCCCAGTCGTAAACGGAGGTGAATCACATGCAGATTCTGGTCCTACTAGCAAGAGTTGTTTTCTGCTAAGAAGAGTCACGATTGCGCTCCCATTGCCTTACACAGTGCAGAGAGCACTCGCGTCTGTGCCCAGCAAGTACAGTGTATTGGACTGAAGACAAGCTACTGTTCTTGTCAGTTTCAAGCAGAGTTGAACTAGATATGGCCCGTGTGTCAGAAGCACAGTTCTATTGTTCTGAGCAAGCTCACTGTTCTGGCCCTATAGGAAAAACAGTAGATTAGAAGAGTGCTCTTTTCTCAAAAGCAGAGTGTGTTTCTTGCAAGGCGAGATAGTATTTGTTTCCCAGTCAGAAATGGAGTTGAATCACATGCAGTTTCTGGTCCTATGAGCAAGAGTTGTTTTCTGGAAAGAAGATTCACTATTGCGCTCCATTTGCCATACACAGTGCAAATAGCACTAGCGACTTTTACCAGCAAGTACAGTGTATTGGACTGAAGAGAAGCTACTGTTCTTGTCAGTTTCCTAAGCAGAGTTGAACTAGATATGGCCCGTGTGTTGGACGCACAGTTCTGTTGTTCTGAGCAAACTCACTGTTCTGGCCCTATAGGAAACACAGTAGATTAGAAGAGTGCTCTTTTCTCAAAAGCAGAGTGTGTTTCTTGTAAGGCGAACTAGTATTTGTTTCCCAGTCAGAAATGGAGTTGAATCACATACAGTTTCTGGTCCTATGAGCAAGAGTTGTTTTCTGGTAAGAAGATTCACTATTGTGCTCCATTTGCCATACACAGTGCAAATAGCTCTAGCGACTGTTCCCAGCAAGTACAGTGTATTGGACTGAAGAGAAGCTACTGTTCTTGTCAGTTTCCTAAGCAGTGTTGAACTAGATATGGCCCGTGTGTCGGAAGCACAGTTCCTTTTGTTCTGAGCAAGCTCACTGATCTGACCATATAGGAAACACAGTAGATTAGAAGAGTGCTCTTTTCTCAAAGCAGAGTGTGTTTCTTGAAAGGCGAGCTAGTGTTTGTTTCCCAGTCGTAAACGGAGTTGAATCACATGCAGTTTCTGGTCCTACTAGCAAGAGTTGTTTTCTGCTAAGAACAGTCACGATTGACTCCCATTGCCATACACAGTGCAAATAGCACTCGCGTCTGTTCCCAGCAAGTACAGTGTATTGGACGGAAGAGAAGCTACTGTTCTTGTCAGTTTCCTAAGCAGAGTTGCACTAGAAATGGCCCGTGTGTCGGAAGCACAGTTCTTTTGTTCTGAGCAAGCTCACTCTTCTGGCCCTATAGGAAACACAGTAGATTAGAAGAGTGCTCTTTTCTCAAAAGCAGAGTATGTCTCTTGTAAGGCGAGGTAGTATTTGTTTCCCCGTAAGAAATGGAGTTGAATCACATGCAGTTTCTGCTCCTACAAGCATGACTTGTTTTCTGGTAAGAAGAGTCACTATTGTGCTCCATTTGCCATACACAGTGCAAATAGCACTAGCGTCTGTTCCCAGCAAGTACAGTGTATTGGACTGAAGAGAAGCTACTGTTCTTGTCAGTTTCCTAAGCAGAGTTGAACTAGATATGGCCGGTGTGTTGGAAGCACAGTTCTTTTGTTCTGAGCAAGCTCACTGTTCTGGCCCTATAGGAAACAGAGTAGATTAGAAGAGTGCTCTTTTCTCAAAAGCAGAGTATGTTTCTTGTAAGGCGAGCTAGTATTTGTTTCCCAGTCAGAAATGGAGTTGAATCACATGCAGTTTCTGCTCCTACAAGCAAGAGTTGTTTTCTGGTAAGAAGAGTCACTATTGCGCTCCATTTGCAATACACAGTGCAAATAGCACTAGCATCTGTTCCCAGCATGTACAGTGTATTGGACTGAAGAGAAGCTACTCTTCTTGTCAGTTTCCTAAGCAGAGTTGAACTAGATATGGCCCGTGTGTCGGAAGCACAGTTCCTTTGTTCTGAGCAAGCTCACTGTTCTGGCACTATAGGAATCACAGTAGAGTAGAAGAGTGCTCTTTTCTCAAAAGCAGAGTGTGTTTCTTGTAAGGCGAGCTAGTGTTTGTTTCCCAGTCGTAAACGGAGTTGAATCACATGCAGTTTCTGGTCCTACTAGCAAGAGTTGTTTCCTGCTAAGAACAGTCACGATTGACTCCCATTGCCACATACAGTACAAATAGCACTGGCGTCTGTTCCCAGCAAGTACAGTGTATTGGACTGAAGAGAAGCTACTGTTCTTGTCAGTTTCCTAAGCAGAGTTTCACTAGAAAGGCCCGTGTGTCGGAAGCACAGTTCTTTTGTTCTGAGCAAGCTCACTGTTCTGGCCCTATAGGAAACACAGTAGATTAGAAGAGTGCTCTTTTTCAAAAGCAGAGTATGTTTCTTGTAAGGCGAGCTAGTATTTGTTTCCCAGTCAGAAATGGAGTTGAATCAAATGCAGTTTCTGCTCCTACAAGCAAGAGTTGTTTTCTGGTAAGAAGAGTCACTATAGCGCTCCATTTGCCATAAATAGTGCAAATAGCACTAGCGTCTGTTTCCAGCAAGTACAGTGTATTGGACTGAAGAGAAGCTACTCTTCTTGTCAGTTTCCTAAGCAGAGTTGAACTAGATATGGCCCGTGTGTCGGAAGCACAGTTCCTTTGTTCTGAGCAAGCTCACTGTTCTGGCACTATAGGAATCACAGTAGAGTAGAAGAGTGCTCTTTACTCAAAAGCAGAGTGTGTTTCTTGTAAGGCAAGCTAGTGTTTGTTTCCCAGTCGCAAATGGAGTTGAATTACTTGCATTTTCTGGTCCTTCTAGCAAGAGTTGTTTTCTTCTAAGAACAGTCACGATTGCGCTCCCATTGCCATACACAGTGCAAATAGCACTCGCGTCTGTTCCCAGCAAGTACAGTGTATTGGACTGAAAAGAAGCTACTCTTCTTGTCAGTTTCCTAAGCAGAGTTGAACTAGATATGGCCCGTGTGTTGGACGCACAGTTCTATTGTTCTGAGGAAGCTCACTGTTCTGGCACTCTAGGAAACACAGTAGATTTGAAGAGTGCTCTTTTGTCAAAAGCAGAGTGTATTTCTTGTAAGGCGAGCTAGTATTTGTTTCCCAGTCAGAAATGGAGTTGAATCACATGCAGTTTCTGGTCCTATGAGCAAGAGTTGTTTTCTGGTAAGAAGACTCACTATTGTGCTCCATTTGCCATACACAGTGCAAATAGCACTAGCGACTGTTCCCAGCATGCACAGTGTATTGGACTGAAGAGAAGCTACTCTTCTTGTCAGTTTCCTAAGCAGAGTTGAACTAGATATGGCCCGTGTGTCGGAAGCACAGTTCCTTTGTTCTGAGCAAGCTCACTGTTCTGGCACTATAGGAATCACAGTAGATTAGAAGAGTGCTCTTTACTCAAAAGCAGAGTGTGTTTCTTGTAAGGCGAGCTAGTGTTTTTTTCCCAGTCGTAAATGGAGTTGAATCACATGCAGTTTCTGGTCCTACTAGCAAGAGTTGTTTTCTGCTAAGAACAGTCACTATTGTGCTCCCATTGCCATACACAGTGCAAATAGCACTCGTGTCTGTTCCCAGCAAGTACAGTGTATTGGACTGAAGAGAAGCTACTGTTCTTGTCAGTTTCCTAAACAGAGTTGAACTAGATATGGCCCCTGTGTCGGAAGCACAGTTCTTTTGTTCTGAGCAAGCTCACTGTTCTGGCCCAAAGGAAACACAGTAGAGTAGAAGAGTGCTCTTTTCTCAAAAGCAGAGTATGTTTCTTTTAAGGAGAGCTAGTATTTGTTTCCCAGTCAGAAATGGAGTTGAATCACATGCAGGTTCTGCTCCTACAAGCAAGAGTTGTTTTCTGGTAAGAAGAGTCACTATTGAGCTCCATTTGCCATACACAGTGCAAATAGCACTATCGTCTGTTCCCAGCAAGTACAGTGTATTGGACTGAAGAGAAGCTACTGTTCTTGTCAGTTTCCTAAGCAGAGTTGAACTAGATATGACCCGTGTGTCGGAAGCACAGTTCCTTTGTTCTGAGCAAGCTCACTCTTCTGGCCATATAGGAATCACAGTAGATTAGAAGAGTGCTCTTTTCTCAAAAGCAGAGTGTGTTTCTTGTAAGGCAACCTACTGTTTGTTTCCCAGTCGTAAACGGAGGTGAATCACATGCAGATTCTCTTCCTACTAGCAAGAGTTGTTTTCTGCTAAGAAGAGTCACGATTGCGCTCCCATTGCCTTACACAGTGCAGAGAGCACTCGCGTCTGTGCCCAGCAAGTACAGTGTATTGGACTGAAGACAAGCTACTGTTCTTGTCAGTTTCAAGCAGAGTTGAACTAGATATGGCCCGTGTGTCAGAAGCACAGTTCTATTGTTCTGAGCAAGCTCACTGTTCTGGCCCTATAGGAAAAACAGTAGATTAGAAGAGTGCTCTTTTCTCAAAAGCAGAGTGTGTTTCTTGTAAGGCGAGCTAGTATTTGTTTCCCAGTCAGAAATGGAGTTGAATCACATGCAGTTTCTGGTCCTATGAGCAAGAGTTGTTTTCTGGAAAGAAGATTCACTATTGCGCTCCATTTGCCATACACAGTGCAAAGAGCACTAGCGACTTTTACCAGCAAGTACAGTGTATTGGACTGAAGAGAAGCTACTGTTCTTGTCAGTTTCCTAAGCAGAGTTGAACTAGATATGGCCCGTGTGTTGGACGCACAGTTCTGTTGTTCTGAGCAAACTCACTGTTCTGGCCCTATAGGAAACACAGTAGATTAGAAGAGTGCTCTTTTCTCAAAAGCAGAGTGTGTTTCTTGTAAGGCGAACTAGTATTTGTTTCCCAGTCAGAAATGGAGTTGAATCACATACAGTTTCTGGTCCTATGAGCAAGAGTTGTTTTCTGGTAAGAAGATTCACTATTGTGCTCCATTTGCCATACACAGTGCAAATAGCTCTAGCGACTGTTCCCAGCAAGTACAGTGTATTGGACTGAAGAGAAGCTACTGTTCTTGTCAGTTTCCTAAGCAGTGTTGAACTAGATATGGCCCGTGTGTCGGAAGCACAGTTCCTTTTGTTCTGAGCAAGCTCACTGATCTGACCATATAGGAAACACAGTAGATTAGAAGAGTGCTCTTTTCTCAAAGCAGAGTGTGTTTCTTGTAAGGCGAGCTAGTGTTTGTTTCCCAGTCGTAAACGGAGTTGAATCACATGCAGTTTCTGGTCCTACTAGCAAGAGTTGTTTTCTGCTAAGAACAGTCACGATTGACTCCCATTGCCATACACAGTGCAAATAGCACTCGCGTCTGTTCCCAGCAAGTACAGTGTATTGGACGGAAGAGAAGCTACTGTTCTTGTCAGTTTCCTAAGCAGAGTTGCACTAGAAATGGCCCGTGTGTTGGAAGCACAGTTCTTTTGTTCTGAGCAAGCTCACTCTTCTGGCCCTATAGGAAACACAGTAGATTAGAAGAGTGCTCTTTTCTCAAAAGCAGAGTATGTTTCTTGTAAGGCGAGGTAGTATTTGTTTCCCCGTAAGAAATGGAGTTGAATCACATGCAGTTTCTGCTCCTACAAGCATGACTTGTTTTCTGGTAAGAAGAGTCACTATTGCACTCCATTTGCCATACACAGTGCAAATAGCACTAGCGTCTGTTCCCAGCAAGTACAGTGTATTGGACTGAAGAGAAGCTACTGTTCTTGTCAGTTTCCTAAGCAGAGTTGAACTAGATATGGCCGGTGTGTTGGAAGCACAGTTCTTTTGTTCTGAGCAAGCTCACTGTTCTGGCCCTATAGGAAACAGAGTAGATTAGAAGAGTGCTCTTTTCTCAAAAGCAGAGTATGTTTCTTGTAAGGCGAGCTAGTATTTGTTTCCCAGTCAGAAATGGAGTTGAATCACATGCAGTTTCTGCTCCTACAAGCAAGAGTTGTTTTCTGGTAAGAAGAGTCACTATTGCGCTCCATTTGCAATACACAGTGCAAATAGCACTAGCATCTGTTCCCAGCATGTACAGTGTATTGGACTGAAGAGAAGCTACTCTTCTTGTCAGTTTCCTAAGCAGAGTTGAACTAGATATGGCCCGTGTGTCGGAAGCACAGTTCCTTTGTTCTGAGCAAGCTCACTGTTCTGGCACTATAGGAATCACAGTAGAGTAGAAGAGTGCTCTTTTCTCAAAAGCAGAGTGTGTTTCTTGTAAGGCGAGCTAGTGTTTGTTTCCCAGTCGTAAACGGAGTTGAATCACATGCAGTTTCTGGTCCTACTAGCAAGAGTTGTTTCCTGCTAAGAACAGTCACAATTGACTCCCATTGCCACATACAGTACAAATAGCACTGGCGTCTGTTCCCAGCAAGTACAGTGTATTGGACTGAAGAGAAGCTACTGTTCTTGTCAGTTTCCTAAGCAGAGTTTCACTAGAAAGGCCCGTGTGTCGGAAGCACAGTTCTTTTGTTCTGAGCAAGCTCACTGTTCTGGCCCTATAGGAAACACAGTAGATTAGAAGAGTGCTCTTTTCTCAAAAGCAGAGTATGTTTCTTGTAAGGCGAGCTAGTATTTGTTTCCCAGTCAGAAATGGAGTTGAATCAAATGCAGTTTCTGCTCCTACAAGCATGACTTGTTTTCTGGTAAGAAGAGTCACTATTGTGCTCCATTTGCAATACACAGTGCAAATAGCACTAGCGTCTGTTCCCAGCATGTACAGTGTATTGGACTGAAGAGAAGCTACTCTTCTTGTCAGTTTCCTAAGCAGAGTTGAACTAGATATGGCCCGTGTGTCGGAAGCACAGTTCCTTTGTTCTGAGCAAGCTCACTGTTCTGGCACTATAGGAATCACAGTAGAGTAGAAGAGTGCTCTTTACTCAAAAGCAGAGTGTGTTTCTTGTAAGGCAAGCTAGTGTTTGTTTCCCAGTCGTAGACGGAGTTGAATCACATGCAGTTTCTGGTCCTACTAGCAAGAGTTGTTTTCTGCTAAGAACAGTCACGATTGCGCTCCCATTGCCATACTCAGTGCAAATAGCATTCGCGTCTGTGCCCAGCAAGTACAGTGTATTGGACTGAAGAGAAGCTACTGTTCTTGTCAGTTTCCTAAGCAGAGTTGAACTAGATATGGCCCGTGTGTCGGACGCACAGTTCTTTTTTTCTGAGCAAACTCACTGTTCTGGCCCTATAGAAAACACAGTAGATTAGAAGAGTGCTCTTTTCTCAAAAGCAGAGTGTGTTTCTTGTAAGGCGAACTAGTATTTGTTTCCCAGTCAGAAATGGAGTTGAATCACATGCAGTTTCTGGTCCTATGAGCAAGAGTTGTTTTCTGGTAAGAAGATTCACTATTGTGCTCCATTTGCCATACATAGTACAAATAGCACTAGCGACTGTTCCCAGCAAGTACAGTGTATTGGACTGAAGAGAAGCTACTGTTCTTGTCAGTTTCCTAAGCAGAGTTGAACTAGAAATGGCCCGTGTGTCGGAAGCACAGGTCCTTTGTTCTGAGCAAGCTCACTGATCTGACCATATAGGAAACACAGTAGATTAGAAGAGTGCTCTTTTCTCAAAAGCAGAGTGTGTTTCTTGTAAGGCAAGCTAGTGTTTGTTTCCTAGTCGTAAACTGAGTTGAATCACATGCAGTTTCTGGTCCTATTAGCAAGAGTTGTTTTCTGCTAAGAAGAGTCACGATTGACTCCCATTGCCATACACAGTGCAAATAGCACTCGCGTCTGTTCCCAGCAAGTACAGTGTATTGGACGGAAGAGAAGCTACTGTTCTTGTCAGTTTCCTAAGCAGAGTTGCACTAGAAATGGCCCGTGTGTCGGAAGCACAGTTCTTTTGTTCTGAGCAAGCTCACTCTTCTGGCCCTATAGGAAACACAGTAGATTAGAAGAGTGCTCTTTTCTCAAAAGCAGAGTATGTTTCTTGTAAGGCGAGCTAGTATTTGTTTCCCAGTCAGAAATGGAGTTGAATCACATGCAGTTTCTGCTCCTACAAGCATGACTTTTTTCTGGTAAGAAGAGTCACTATTGTGCTCCATTTGCAATACACAGTGCAAATAGCACTAGCGTCTGTTCCCAGCATGTACAGTGTATTGGACTGAAGAGAAGCTACTCTTCTTGTCAGTTTCCTAAGCAGAGTTGAACTAGATATGGCCCGTGTGTCGGAAGCACAGTTCCTTTGTTCTGAGCAAGCTCACTGTTCTGGCACTATAGGAATCACAGTACAGTAGAAGAGGGCTCTTTACTCAAAAGCAGAGTGTGTTTCTTGTAAGGCAAGCTAGTGTTTATTTCCCAGTCGTAAACGGAGTTGAATCACATGCAGTTTCTGGTCCTACTAGCAAGAGTTGTTTTCTGCTAAGAACAGTCACGATTGTGCTCCCATTGCCATACTCAGTGCAAATAGCATTCGCTTCTGTGCCCAGCAAGTACAGTGTATTGGACTGAAGAGAAGCTACTGTTCTTGTCAGTTTCCTAAGCAGAGTTGAACTAGATATGGCCCGTGTGTTGGACGCACAGTTCTGTTGTTCTGAGCAAACTCACTGTTCTGGCCCTATAGGAAACACAGTAGATTAGAAGAGTGCTCTTTTCTCAAAAGCAGAGTGTGTTTCTTGTAAGGCGAACTAGTATTTGTTTCCCAGTCAGAAATGGAGTTGAATCACATACAGTTTCTGGTCCTATGAGCAAGAGTTGTTTTCTGGTAAGAAGATTCACTATTGTGCTCCATTTGCCATACACAGTGCAAATAGCACTAGCGACTGTTCCCAGCAAGTACAGTGTATTGGACTGAAGAGAAGCTACTGTTCTTGTCAGTTTCCTAAGCAGTGTTGAACTAGATATGGCCCGTGTGTCGGAAGCACAGTTCCTTTGTTCTGAGCAAGCTCACTGATCTGACCATATAGGAAACACAGTAGATTAGAAGAGTGCTCTTTTCTCAAAGCAGAGTATGTTTCTTGTAAGGCGAGCTAGTGTTTGTTTCCCAGTCGCAAACGGAGTTGAATCACATGCAGTTTCTGGTCCTACTAGCAAGAGTTGTTTTCTGCTAAGAACAGTTACGATTGACTCCCATTGCCATACACAGTGCAAATAGCACTCGCGTCTGTTCCCAGCAAGTACAGTGTATTGGACTGAAGAGAAGCTACTGTTCTTGTCAGTTTCCTAAGCAGAGTTGCACTAGAAATGGCCCGTGTGTCGGAAGCACAGTTCTTTTGTTCTGAGCAAGCTCACTGTTCTTGCCCTATAGGAAACACAGTAGATTAGAAGAGTGCTCTTTTCTCAAAAGCAGAGTATGTTTCTTGTAAGGCGAGGTAGTATTTGTTTCCCCGTAAGAAATGGAGTTGAATCACATGCAGTTTCTGCTCCTACAAGCATGACTTGTTTTCTGGTAAGAAGAGTCACTATTCCACTCCATTTGCCATACACAGTGCAAATAGCACTAGCGTCTGTTCCCAGCAAGTACAGTGGATTGGACTGAAGAGAAGCTACTGTTCTTGTCAGTTTCCTAAGCAGAGTTGAACTAGATATGGCCCGTGTGTTGGAAGCACAGTTCTTTTGTTCTGAGCAAGCTCACTGTTCTGGCCCTATAGGAAACAGAGTAGATTAGAAGAGTGCTCTTTTCTCAAAAGCAGAGTATGTTTCTTGTAAGGCGAGCTAGTATTTGTTTCCCAGTCAGAAATGGAGTTGAATCACATGCAGTTTCTGCTCCTACAAGCAAGAGTTGTTTTCTGGTAAGAAGAGTCACTATTGCGCTCCATTTGCAATACACAGTGCAAATAGCACTAGCGTCTGTTCCCAGCATGTACAGTGTATTGGACTGAAGAGAAGCTACTCTTCTTGTCAGTTTCCTAAGCAGAGTTGAACTAGATATGGCCCGTGTGTCGGAAGCACAGTTCCTTTGTTCTGAGCAAGCTCACTGTTCTGGCACTATAGGAATCACAGTACAGTAGAAGAGGGCTCTTTTCTCAAAAGCAGAGTGTGTTTCTTGTAAGGCAAGCTAGTGTTTGTTTCCCAGTCATAAACGGAGTTGAATCACATGCAGTTTCTGGTCCTACTAGCAAGAGTTGTTTCCTGCTAAGAACAGTCACGATTGAATCCCATTGCCACACACAGTGCAAATAGCACTGGCGTCTGTTCCCAGAAAGTACAGTGTATTGGACTGAAGAGAAGCTACTGTTCTTGTCAGTTTCCTAAGCAGAGTTGAACTAGATATGGCCCGTGTGTTGGACGCACAGTTCTTTTTTTCTGAGCAAACTCACTGTTCTGGCCATATAGGAAACACAGTAGATTAGAAGAGTGCTCTTTTCTCAAAAGCAGAGTGTGTTTCTTGTAAGGCGAGGTAGTATTTGTTTCCCCGTAAGAAATGGAGTTGAATCACATGCAGTTTCTGCTCCTACAAGCATGACTTGTTTTCTGGTAAGAAGAGTCACTATTGCACTCCATTTGCCATACACAGTGCAAATAGCACTAGCGTCTGTTCCCAGCAAGTACAGTGTATTGGACTGAAGAGAAGCTACTGTTCTTGTCAGTTTCCTAAGCAGAGTTGAACTAGATATGGCCGGTGTGTTGGAAGCACAGTTCTTTTGTTCTGAGCAAGCTCACTGTTCTGGCCCTATAGGAAACAGAGTAGATTAGAAGAGTGCTCTTTTCTCAAAAGCAGAGTATGTTTCTTGTAAGGCGAGCTAGTATTTGTTTCCCAGTCAGAAATGGAGTTGAATCACATGCAGTTTCTGCTCCTACAAGCAAGAGTTGTTTTCTGGTAAGAAGAGTCACTATTGCGCTCCATTTGCAATACACAGTGCAAATAGCACTAGCATCTGTTCCCAGCATGTACAGTGTATTGGACTGAAGAGAAGCTACTCTTCTTGTCAGTTTCCTAAGCAGAGTTGAACTAGATATGGCCCGTGTGTCGGAAGCACAGTTCCTTTGTTCTGAGCAAGCTCACTGTTCTGGCACTATAGGAATCACAGTAGAGTAGAAGAGTGCTCTTTTCTCAAAAGCAGAGTGTGTTTCTTGTAAGGCGAGCTAGTGTTTGTTTCCCAGTCGTAAACGGAGTTGAATCACATGCAGTTTCTGGTCCTACTAGCAAGAGTTGTTTCCTGCTAAGAACAGTCACAATTGACTCCCATTGCCACATACAGTACAAATAGCACTGGCGTCTGTTCCCAGCAAGTACAGTGTATTGGACTGAAGAGAAGCTACTGTTCTTGTCAGTTTCCTAAGCAGAGTTTCACTAGAAAGGCCCGTGTGTCGGAAGCACAGTTCTTTTGTTCTGAGCAAGCTCACTGTTCTGGCCCTATAGGAAACACAGTAGATTAGAAGAGTGCTCTTTTCTCAAAAGCAGAGTATGTTTCTTGTAAGGCGAGCTAGTATTTGTTTCCCAGTCAGAAATGGAGTTGAATCAAATGCAGTTTCTGCTCCTACAAGCATGACTTGTTTTCTGGTAAGAAGAGTCACTATTGTGTTCCATTTGCAATACACAGTGCAAATAGCACTAGCGTCTGTTCCCAGCATGTACAGTGTATTGGACTGAAGAGAAGCTACTCTTCTTGTCAGTTTCCTAAGCAGAGTTGAACTAGATATGGCCCGTGTGTCGGAAGCACAGTTCCTTTGTTCTGAGCAAGCTCACTGTTCTGGCACTATAGGAATCACAGTAGAGTAGAAGAGTGCTCTTTACTCAAAAGCAGAGTGTGTTTCTTGTAAGGCAAGCTAGTGTTTGTTTCCCAGTCGTAGACGGAGTTGAATCACATGCAGTTTCTGGTCCTACTAGCAAGAGTTGTTTTCTGCTAAGAACAGTCACGATTGCGCTCCCATTGCCATACTCAGTGCAAATAGCATTCGCGTCTGTGCCCAGCAAGTACAGTGTATTGGACTGAAGAGAAGCTACTGTTCTTGTCAGTTTCCTAAGCAGAGTTGAACTAGATATGGCCCGTGTGTCGGACGCACAGTTCTTTTTTTCTGAGCAAACTCACTGTTCTGGCCCTATAGAAAACACAGTAGATTAGAAGAGTGCTCTTTTCTCAAAAGCAGAGTGTGTTTCTTGTAAGGCGAACTAGTATTTGTTTCCCAGTCAGAAATGGAGTTGAATCACATGCAGTTTCTGGTCCTATGAGCAAGAGTTGTTTTCTGGTAAGAAGATTCACTATTGTGCTCCATTTGCCATACATAGTACAAATAGCACTAGCGACTGTTCCCAGCAAGTACTGTGTATTGGACTGAAGAGAAGCTACTGTTCTTGTCAGTTTCCTAAGCAGAGTTGAACTAGAAATGGCCCGTGTGTCGGAAGCACAGGTCCTTTGTTCTGAGCAAGCTCACTGATCTGACCATATAGGAAACACAGTAGATTAGAAGAGTGCTCTTTTCTCAAAAGCAGAGTGTGTTTCTTGTAAGGCAAGCTAGTGTTTGTTTCCCAGTCGTAAACGGAGTTGAATCACATGCAGTTTCTGGTCCTATTAGCAAGAGTTGTTTTCTGCTAAGAAGAGTCACGATTGACTCCCATTGCCATACACAGTGCAAATAGCACTCGCGTCTGTTCCCAGCAAGTACAGTGTATTGGACGGAAGAGAAGCTACTGTTCTTGTCAGTTTCCTAAGCAGAGTTGCACTAGAAATGGCCCGTGTGTCGGAAGCACAGTTCTTTTGTTCTGAGCAAGCTCACTCTTCTGGCCCTATAGGAAACACAGTAGATTAGAAGAGTGCTCTTTTCTCAAAAGCAGAGTATGTTTCTTGTAAGGCGAGCTAGTATTTGTTTCCCAGTCAGAAATGGAGTTGAATCACATGCAGTTTCTGCTCCTACAAGCATGACTTTTTTCTGGTAAGAAGAGTCACTATTGTGCTCCATTTGCAATACACAGTGCAAATAGCACTAGCGTCTGTTCCCAGCATGTACAGTGTATTGGACTGAAGAGAAGCTACTCTTCTTGTCAGTTTCCTAAGCAGAGTTGAACTAGATATGGCCCGTGTGTCGGAAGCACAGTTCCTTTGTTCTGAGCAAGCTCACTGTTCTGGCACTATAGGAATCACAGTACAGTAGAAGAGGGCTCTTTACTCAAAAGCAGAGTGTGTTTCTTGTAAGGCAAGCTAGTGTTTATTTCCCAGTCGTAAACGGAGTTGAATCACATGCAGTTTCTGGTCCTACTAGCAAGAGTTGTTTTCTGCTAAGAACAGTCACGATTGTGCTCCCATTGCCATACTCAGTGCAAATAGCATTCGCTTCTGTGCCCAGCAAGTACAGTGTATTGGACTGAAGAGAAGCTACTGTTCTTGTCAGTTTCCTAAGCAGAGTTGAACTAGATATGGCCCGTGTGTTGGACGCACAGTTCTGTTGTTCTGAGCAAACTCACTGTTCTGGCCCTATAGGAAACACAGTAGATTAGAAGAGTGCTCTTTTCTCAAAAGCAGAGTGTGTTTCTTGTAAGGCGAACTAGTATTTGTTTCCCAGTCAGAAATGGAGTTGAATCACATACAGTTTCTGGTCCTATGAGCAAGAGTTGTTTTCTGGTAAGAAGATTCACTATTGTGCTCCATTTGCCATACACAGTGCAAATAGCACTAGCGACTGTTCCCAGCAAGTACAGTGTATTGGACTGAAGAGAAGCTACTGTTCTTGTCAGTTTCCTAAGCAGTGTTGAACTAGATATGGCCCGTGTGTCGGAAGCACAGTTCCTTTGTTCTGAGCAAGCTCACTGATCTGACCATATAGGAAACACAGTAGATTAGAAGAGTGCTCTTTTCTCAAAGCAGAGTATGTTTCTTGTAAGGCGAGCTAGTGTTTGTTTCCCAGTCGCAAACGGAGTTGAATCACATGCAGTTTCTGGTCCTACTAGCAAGAGTTGTTTTCTGCTAAGAACAGTTACGATTGACTCCCATTGCCATACACAGTGCAAATAGCACTCGCGTCTGTTCCCAGCAAGTACAGTGTATTGGACTGAAGAGAAGCTACTGTTCTTGTCAGTTTCCTAAGCAGAGTTGCACTAGAAATGGCCCGTGTGTCGGAAGCACAGTTCTTTTGTTCTGAGCAAGCTCACTGTTCTTGCCCTATAGGAAACACAGTAGATTAGAAGAGTGCTCTTTTCTCAAAAGCAGAGTATGTTTCTTGTAAGGCGAGGTAGTATTTGTTTCCCCGTAAGAAATGGAGTTGAATCACATGCAGTTTCTGCTCCTACAAGCATGACTTGTTTTCTGGTAAGAAGAGTCACTATTCCACTCCATTTGCCATACACAGTGCAAATAGCACTAGCGTCTGTTCCCAGCAAGTACAGTGTATTGGACTGAAGAGAAGCTACTGTTCTTGTCAGTTTCCTAAGCAGAGTTGAACTAGATATGGCCCGTGTGTTGGAAGCACAGTTCTTTTGTTCTGAGCAAGCTCACTGTTCTGGCCCTATAGGAAACAGAGTAGATTAGAAGAGTGCTCTTTTCTCAAAAGCAGAGTATGTTTCTTGTAAGGCGAGCTAGTATTTGTTTCCCAGTCAGAAATGGAGTTGAATCACATGCAGTTTCTGCTCCTACAAGCAAGAGTTGTTTTCTGGTAAGAAGAGTCACTATTGCGCTCCATTTGCAATACACAGTGCAAATAGCACTAGCGTCTGTTTTCAGCATGTACAGTGTATTGGACTGAAGAGAAGCTACTCTTCTTGTCAGTTTCCTAAGCAGAGTTGAACTAGATATGGCCCGTGTGTCGGAAGCACAGTTCCTTTGTTCTGAGCAAGCTCACTGTTCTGGCACTATAGGAATCACAGTACAGTAGAAGAGGGCTCTTTTCTCAAAAGCAGAGTGTGTTTCTTGTAAGGCAAGCTAGTGTTTGTTTCCCAGTCATAAACGGAGTTGAATCACATGCAGTTTCTGGTCCTACTAGCAAGAGTTGTTTCCTGCTAAGAACAGTCACGATTGACTCCCATTGCCACACACAGTGCAAATAGCACTGGCGTCTGTTCCCAGAAAGTACAGTGTATTGGACTGAAGAGAAGCTACTGTTCTTGTCAGTTTCCTAAGCAGAGTTGAACTAGATATGGCCCGTGTGTTGGACGCACAGTTCTTTTTTTCTGAGCAAACTCACTGTTCTGGCCCTATAGGAAACACAGTAGATTAGAAGAGTGCTCTTTTCTCAAAAGCAGAGTGTGTTTCTTGTAAGGCGAACTAGTATTTGTTTCCCAGTCAGAAATGGAGTTGAATCACATGCAGTTTCTGGTCCTACAAGCAAGAGTTGTTTTCTGGTAAGAAGATTCATTATTGTGCTCCATTTGCCATACATAGTACAAATAGCACTAGCGACTGTTCCCAGCAAGTACAGTGTATTGGACTGAAGAGAAGCTACTGTTCTTGTCAGTTTCCTAAGCAGAGTTGAACTAGAAATGGCCCGTGTGTCGGAAGCACAGTTCCTTTGTTCTGAGCAAGCTCACTGATCTGACCATATAGGAAACACAGTAGATTAGAAGAGTGCTCTTTTCTCAAAAGCAGAGTGTGTTTCTTGTAAGGCGAGCTAGTGTTTGTTTCCCAGTCATAAACGGAGTTGAATCACATGCAGTTTCTGGTCCTATTAGCAAGAGTTGTTTTCTGCTAAGAACAGTCACAATTGACTCCCATTGCCATACACAGTGCAAATAGCACTCGCGTCTGTTCCCAGCAAGTACAGTGTATTGGACTGAAGAGAAGCTACTGTTCTTGTCAGTTTCCTAAGCACAGTTGCACTAGAAATGGCCCGTGTGTCGGAAGCACAGTTCTTTTGTTCTGAGCAAGCTCACTCTTCTGGCCCTATAGGAAACACAGTAGATTAGAAGAGTGCTCTTTTCTCAAAAGCAGAGTATGTTTCTTGTAAGGCGAGGTAGTATTTGTTTCCCCGTAAGAAATGGAGTTGAATCACATGCAGTTTCTGCTCCTACAAGCTTGACTTGTTTTCTGGTAAGAAGAGTCACTATTGCACTCCATTTGCCATACACAGTGCAAATAGCACTAGCGTCTGTTCCCAGCAAGTACAGTGTATTGGACTGAAGAGAAGCTACTCTTCTTGTCAGTTTCCTAAGCAGAGTTGAACTAGATATGGCCCGTGTGTTGGAAGCACAGTTCTTTTGTTCTGAGCAAGCTCACTGTTCTGGTCCTATAGGAAACAGAGTAGATTAGAAGAGTGCTTTTTTATCAAAAGCAGAGTATGTTACTTGTAAGGCGAGCTAGTATTTGTTTCCCAGTCAGAAATGGAGTTGAATCACATGCAGTTTCTGCTCCTACAAGCAAGAGTTGTTTTCTGGTAAGAAGAGTCACTATTGCGCTCTATTTGCAATACACAGTGCAAATATCACTAGCGTCTGTTTTCAGCATGTACAGTGTATTGGACTGAAGAGAAGCTACTCTTCTTGTCAGTTTCCTAAGCAGAGTTGAACTAGATATGGCCCGTGTGTCGGAAGCACAGTTCCTTTGTTCTGAGCAAGCTCACTGTTCTGGCACTATAGGAATCACAGTACAGTAGAAGAGTGCTCTTTTCTCAAAAGCAGAGTGTGTTTCTTGTAAGGTGAGCTAGTGTTTGTTTCCCAGTCGTAAACGGAGTTGAATCACATGCAGTTTCTGGTCCTACTAGCAAGAGTTGTTTCCTGCTAAGAGCAGTCACGATTGACTCCCATTGCCACACACAGTGCAAATAGCACTGGCGTCTGTTCCCAGCAAGTACAGTGTATTGGACTGAAGAGAAGCTACTGTTCTTGTCAGTTTCCTAAGCAGAGTTGAACTAGATATGGCCCGTGTGTTGGACGCACAGTTCTTTTTTTCTGAGCAAACTCACTGTTCTGGCCCTATAGGAAACACAGTAGATTAGAAGAGTGCTCTTTTCTCAAAAGCAGAGTGTGTTTCTTGTAAGGCGAACTAGTATTTGTTTCCCAGTCAGATATGGAGTTGAATCACATGCAGTTTCTGGTCCTATGAGCAAGAGTTGTTTTCTGGTAAGAAGATTCAGTATTGTGCTCCATTTGCCATACATAGTACAAATAGCACTAGCGACTGTTCCCAGCAAGTACAGTGTATTGGACTGAAGAGAAGCTACTGTTCTTGTCAGTTTCCTAAGCAGAGTTGAACTAGAAATGGCCCGTGTGTCGGAAGCACAGTTCCTTTGTTCTGAGCAAGCTCACTGATCTGACCATATAGGAAACACAGTAGATTAGAAGAGTGCTCTTTTCTCAAAAGCAGAGTGTGTTTCTTGTAATGCGAGCTAGTGTTTGTTTCCCAGTCGTAAACGGAGTTGAATCACATGCAGTTTCTGGTCCTATTAGCAAGAGTTGTTTTCTGCTAAGAACAGTCACGATTGACTCCCATTGCCATACACAGTGCAAATAGCACTGGCGTCTGTTCCCAGCAAGTACAGTGTATTGGACGGAAGAGAAGCTACTGTTCTTGTCAGTTTCCTAAGCAGAGTTGCACTAGAAATGGCCCGTGTGTCGGAAGCACAGTTCTTTTGTTCTGAGCAAGCTCACTGTTCTGGCCCTATAGGAAACACAGTAGATTAGAAGAGTGCTCTTTTCTCAAAAGCAGAGTATGTTTATTGTAAGGCGATCTAGTATTTGTTTCCCAGTCAGAAATGGAGTTGAATCACATGCAGTTTCTGCTCCTACAAGCATGACTTGTTTTTTGGTAAGAAGAGTCACTATTGTGCTCCATTTACAATACACAGTGCAAATAGCACTAGCGTCTGATCCCAGCATGTACAGTGTATTGGACTGAAGAGAAGCTACTCTTCTTGTCAGTTTCCTAAGCAGAGTTGAACTAGATATGGCCCGTGTGTCGGAAGCACAGTTGCTTTGTTCTGAGCAAGCTCACTGTTCTGGCACTATAGGAATCACAGTAGAGTAGAAGAGTGCTCTTTACTCAAAAGCAGAGTGTGTTTCTTGTAAGGCAAGCTAGTGTTTGTTTCCCAGTCGTAAACGGAGTTGAATCACATGCAGTTTCTGGTCCTACTAGCAAGAGTTGTTTTCTGCTAAGAACAGTCACGATTGCGCTCCCATTGCCATACTCAGTGCAAATAGCATTCGCGTCTGTGCCCAGCAAGTACAGTGTATTGGACTGAAGAGAAGCTACTGTTCTTGTCAGTTTCCTAAGCAGAGTTGAACTAGATATGGCCCGTGTGTCGGAAGCACAGTTCTTTTTTTCTGAGCAAGCTCACTCTTCTGGCCCTATAGGAAACACAGTAGATTAGAAGAGTGCTCATTTCTCAAAAGCAGAGTATGTTTCTTGTAAGGCGAGCTAGTATTTGTTTCCCAGTCAGAAATGGAGTTGAATCACATGCAGTTTCTGCTCCTACTAGCAAGAGTTGTTTTCTGCTAAGAAGAGTCACTATTGTGCTCCATTTGCAATACACAGTGCAAATAGCACTAGCGTCTGTTCCCAGCATGTACAGTGTATTGGACTGAAGAGAAGCTACTCTTCTTGTCACTTTCCTAAGCAGAATTGAACTAGATATGGCCCATGTGTCGGAAGCACAGTTCCTTTGTTCTGAACAAGCTCACTGTTCTGGCACTATAGGAATCACAGTAGAGTAGAAGAGTGCTCTTTACTCAAAAGCAGAGTGTGTTTTTTGTAAGGCGAGCTAGTGTTTGTTTCCCAGTCATAAATGGAGTTGAATCACATGCAGTTTCTGGTCCTACTAGCAAGAGTTGTTTTCTGCTAAGAACAGTCACGATTGTGCTCCCATTGCCGTACACAGTGCAAATAGCACTGGCGTCTGTTCCCAGCAAGTACAGTGTATTGGACTGAAGAGAAGCTACTGTTCTTGTCAGTTTCCTAAGCAGAGTTGAACTAGATATGGCCCGTGTGTCGGAAGCACAGTTCCTTTTTTCTGAGCAAGCTCACTGATCTGACCATATAGGAAACACAGTAGATTAGAAGAGTGCTCTTTTCTCAAAAGCAGAGTGTGTTTCTTGTAAGGCGAGCTAGTGTTTGTTTCCCAGTCAGAAATGGAGTTGAATCACATGCAGTTTCTGGTCCTATGAGCAAGAGTTGTTTTCTGGTAAGAAGAGTCACTATTGTGCTCCATTTGCCATACACAGTGCAAATAGCACTAGCGACTATTCCCAGCAAGTACAGTGTATTGGACTGAAGAGAAGCTACTGTTCTTGTCAGTTTCCTAAGCAGAGTTGAACTAGATATGGCCCGTGTGTCGGAAGCACAGTTCCTTTGTTCTAAGCAAGCTCACTGATCTGACCATATAGGAAACACAGTAGATTAGAAGAGTGCTCTTTTTTCAAAAGCAGAGTGTGTTTCTTGTAAGGCGAGCTAGTGTTTGTTTCCCAGTCGTAAACGGAGTTGAATCACATGCAGTTTCTGGTCCTACTAGCAAGAGTTGTTTTCTGCTAAGAACAGTCACGATTGACTCCCATTGCCATACACAGTGCAAATAGCACTCGCGTCTGTTCCCAGCAAGTACAGTGTATTGGACTGAAGAGAAGCTACTGTTCTTGTCAGTTTCCTAAGCAGAGTTGAACTAGATATGGCCCCTGTGTCGGAAGCACAGTACTTTTTTTCTGGGCAAGCTCACTGTTCTGGCCCTATAGGAAAAACAGTAGATTAGAAGAGTGCTCTTTTCTCAAAAGCAGAGTGTGTTTCTTGTAAGGCGAGCTAGTATTTGTTTCCCAGTCAGAAATGGAGTTGAATCACATGCAGTTTCTGCTCCTACAAGCATGACTTGTTTTCTGGTAAGAAGAGTCAATATTGCACTCCATGTCCATACACAGTGCAAATAGCACTATCGTCTGTTCCCAGCAAGTACAGTGTATTGGACTGAAGAGAAGCTACTGTTCTTGTCAGTTTCCTAAGCAGAGCTGATGTAGATATGGCCCGTGTGTCGGAAGAACAGTTCCTTTTTTCTGAGCAAGCTCACTGTTTTGGCCCTATAGGAAACACAGTAGATTAGAAGAGTGCTTTTTTCTCAAAAGCAGAGTGTGTTTCTTGCAAGGCGAGCTAGTATTTGTTTCCCAGTCAGAAATGGAGTTGAATCACATGCAGTTTCTGCTCCTACAAGCAAGGGTTGTTTTCTGGTAAGAAGAGTCACTATTGAGTACCATTTGTCATACACAGTGCAAATAGCACTACCATCTGTTCCCAGCAAGTCCAGTGTATTGGACTGATGAGAAGCTACTGTTCTTGTCAGTTTCCTACGCAGAGTTGAACTAGATATGGCCCGTGTGTCGAAAGCACAGTTCCTTTGTTCTGAGCAAGCTCACTGTTCTGACCCTATAGGAATCACAGCAGAGTAGAAGAGTGCTCTTTTCTCAAAAGCAGAGTGTGTTTGTTGTAAGGCGATCTAGTGTTTGTTTCCCAGTAGTAAACGGAGTTGAATCATATGCAGTTTCTGGTCCTACTAGCAAGAGTTGTTTTCTGCTAAGAACAGACACAATTGCGCTCCCATTGCCATACTCAGTGCAAATAGCACTCGCGTCTGTGCCCAGCAAGTACAGTGTATTGGACTGAAGAGAAGCTACTGTTCTTGTCAGTTTCCTAAGCAGAGTTCAACTAGATATGACCCGTGTGTCAGAAGCACAGTTCTTTTTTTCTGAGCAAGCTCACTGTTCTGGCCCTATAGGAAACACAGTAGATTAGAAGAGTGCTCTTTGCTCAAAAGCAGAGTATGTTTCTTGTAAGGCGAGCTAGTATTTGTTTCCCAGTCAGAAATGGAGTTGAATCACATGCAGTTTCTGCTCCTACAAGCAAGTGTTGTTTTCTGGTAAGAAGAGTCACTATTGCGCTCCATTTGCCATACACAGTGCAAATAGCACTCGTGTCTGTTCCCAGCAAGTACAGTGTATTGGACTGAAGAGAAGCTACTGTTCTTGTCAGTTTCCTAAGCAGAGTTGAACTAGATATGGCCCGTGTGTCAGAAGCACAGTTCTTTGTTCTGAGCAAGCTCATTCTTCTGGCCCTATAGGAAAAACAGTAGAATAGAACAGTGCTCTTTTCTCAAAAGCAGATTGTGTTTCTTGTAAGGCGAGCTAGTATTTGTTTCCCAGTCAGAAATGGAGTTGAATCACATGCAGTTTCTGCTCCTACAAGCAAGAGTTGTTTTCTGGTAAGAAGAGTCACTATTGCGCTCCATTTGCAATACACAGTGCAAATAGCACTAGCGTCTGTTCCCAGCATGCACAGTGTATTGGACTGAAGAGAAGCTACTCTTCTTGTCAGTTTCCTAAGCAGAGTTGAACTAGATATGGCCCGTGTGTCGGAAGCACAGTTCCTTTGTTCTGAGCAAGCTCACTGTTCTGGCACAATAGGAATCACAGTAGAGTAGAAGAGTGCTCTTTACTCAAAAGCAGAGTGTGTTTCTTGTAAGGCGAGCTAGTGTTTGTTTCCCAGTCGTAAACGGAGCTGAATCACATGCATTTTCTGGTCCTTCTAGCAAGAGTTGTTTTCTGCTAAGAACAGTCACGATTGCGCTCCCATTGCCATACTCAGTGCAAATAGCACTCGCGTCTGTGCCCAGCAAGTACGTTGTATTGGACTGAAGAGTCGCTACTGTTCTTGTCAGTTTCCTAAGCAGAGTTGAAGTAGATATGGCCCATGTGTCGGAAGCACAGTTCTTTTGTTCTGAGCAAGCTCACTGTTCTGGCCCTATAGGAAACACAGTAGATTAGAAGAGTGCTCTTTTCTCAAAAGCAGAGTATGTTTCTTGTAAGGCGAGCTAGTATTTGTTTCCCAGTCAGAAATGGAGTTGAATCACATGCAGTTTCTGCTCCTACAAGCAAGAGTTGTTTTCTGGTAAGAAGAGTCACTATTGTGCTCCATTTGCAATACACAGTGCAAATAGCACTAGCGTCTGTTCCCAGCATGTACAGTGTATTGGATTGAAGAGAAGCTACTCTTCTTGTCAGTTTCCTAAGCAGAGTTGAACTAGATATGGCCCGTGTGTCGGACACACAGTTCCTTTGTTCTGAGCAAGCTCACTGTTCTGGCACTATAGGAATCACAGTAGAGTAGAAGAGTGCTCTTTACTCAAAAGCAGAGTGTGTTTCTTGTAAGGCGAGCTAGTGTTTGTTTCCCAGTCGTAAACGGAGTTGAATCACATGCAGTTTCTGGTCCTACTAGCAAGAGTTGTTTTCTGCTAAGAACAGTCACAATTGCGCTCCCATTGCCATACTCAGTGAAAATAGCATTCGCGTCTGTGCCCAGCAAGTACAGTGTATTGGACTGAAGAGAAGCTACTGTTCTTGTCAGTTTCCTAAGCAGAGTTGAACTAGATATGGCCCGTGTGTCGGAAGCACAGTTCTTTTTTTCTGAGCAAGCTCACTGTTCAGGCCCTATAGGAAACACAGTAGATTAGAAGAGTGCTCTTTTCTCAAAAGCAGAGTATGTTTCTTGTAAGGCGAGCTAGTATTTGTTTCCCAGTCAGAAATGGAGTTGAATCACATGCAGTTTCTGCTCCTATGAGCAAGATTTGTTTTCTGGTAAGAAGAGTCGCTATTGAGCTCCATTTGCCATACACAGTGCAAATAGCACTAGCGTCTGTTCCCAGCAAGTACAGTGTATTGGACTGAAGAGAAGCTGCTGTTCTTGTCAGTTTCCTAAGCAGAGTTGAACTAGATATGGCCCGTGTGTCGGAAGCACAGTTCCTTTGTTCTGAGCAAGCTCACTGTCCTGGCCCTATAGGAAACACAGTAGAATAGAAGAGTGCTCTTTTCTCAAAAGCAGAGTGTGTTTCTTGTAAGGCGAGCTAGTATTTGTTTCCCATTCAGAAATGGAGTTGAATCACATGCAGTTTCTGCTCCTACTAGCAAGAATTGTTTTCTGCTAAGAACAGTCACGATTGTGCTCTCATTGCCATACACAGTGCAAATAGCACTCGTGTCTGTTCCCAGCAAGTACACTGTATTGGACTGAAGAGAAGCTACTGTTCTTGTCAGTTTCCTAAGCAGAGTTGAACTAGATATGGCCCCTGTGTCGGAAGCACAGTTCTTTTTTTCTGAGCAAGCTCACTGTTCTGGCCCTATAGGAAAAACAGTAGATTAGAAGAGTGCTCTTTTCTCAAAAGCAGAGTGTGTTTCTTGTAAGGCGAGCTAGTATTTGTTTCCCAGTCAGAAATGGAGTTGAATCACATGCAGTTTCTGTTCCTATGAGAAAGAGTTGTTTTCTGGTAAGAAGATTCACTATTGCGCTCCATTTGCCATACACAGTACAAATCGCACTATCATCTGTTCCCAGCAAGTACAGTGTATTGGACTGAAGAGAAGCTACTGTTCTTGTCAGTTTCCTAAGCAGAGTTGAACTAGATATGGCCCGTGTGTTGGACGCACAGTTCTACTGTTCTGAGCAAGCTCACTGTTCTGGCCCTATAGGAAACACAGTAGATTAGAAGAGTGCTCTTTTCTCAAAAGCAGAGTGTGTTTCTTGTAAGGCGAGCTAGTATTTGTTTCCCAGTCAGAAATGGAGTTGAATCACATGCAGTTTCTGGTCCTATGAGCAAGAGTTGTTTTCTGGTAAGAAGATTCACTATTGCGCTCCATTTGCCATACACAGTGCAAATAGCACTAGCGAATGTTCCAAGCAAGTACAGTGTATTGGACTGAAGAGAAGCTACTGTTCTTGTCAGTTTCCTAAGCAGAGTTGAACTAGATATGGCCCGTGTGTCGGAAGCACAGTTCCTTTGTTCTGAGCAAGCTCACTGATCTGACCATATAGGAATCACAGTAGAGTAGAAGAGTGCTCTTTTCTCAAAAGCAGAGTGTGTTTCTTCTAAGGCGAGCTAGTGTTTGTTTCCCAATCAGAAAAGGATTTGAATCACATTCTTTTTCTGGTCCTATGAGCAAGAGTTGTTTTGTGGTAAAAAGAGTCACTTTTGTGCTCCTTTCGCCATATTCAGTGCAAATAGCACTCGCGTCTATTCCCAGCAAGTACAGTGTATTGGACTGAAGAGAAGCTACTGTTCTTGTCAGTTTCCTAAGCAGAGTTGAACTAGATATGGCCCGTGTGTTGGACGCACAGTTCTATTGTTCTGAGCAAGCTCACTGTTCTGGCACTATAGGAATCACAGTAGATTAGAAGAGTGCTCTTTTCTCAAAAGCAGAGTATGTTTCTTGTAAGGCGAGCTAGTATTTTTTACCAGTCAGAAATGGAGTTGAATCACATGCAGTTTATGCTACTACAAGCAAGAGTTGTTGTCTGGTCAGAAGAGTCACTATTGCGCTCCATTTGCCATACACAGTGCAAATAGCACTAGCTTCTGTTCCCAGCAAGTACAGTGTATTAGACTGAAGAGAAGCTACTGTTCTTGTCAGTTTCCTATGCAGACTTGAACTAGATATGGCCCGTGTGTCGGAAGCACAGTTCCTTTGTTCTGAGCAAGCTCATTGTTCTGGCCCTATAGGAAACACAGTAGATTAGAAGAGTGCTCTTTTGTCAAAAGCAGAGTGTGTTTCTTGTAAGGCGAGCTAGTATTTGTTTCCCATTCAGAAATGGAATTGAATCACATGCAGTTTCTGGTCCTACAAGCAAGAGTTGTTTTCTGGTAAGAAGAGTCACTATTGCACTACTTCTGCCATACACAGTGCAAATAGCTCTAGTGTCTGTTCCCAGCAAGTACAGTGTATTGGACTGAAGAGATGCTACTGTTTTTGTCAGTTTCCTAAGCAGATTTGAACTAGATATGGCCCATGTGTCGGAAGCACAGTTCCTTTGTTCTGAGCAAGCTCACTGTTCTGGCCCAATAGGAATCACAGTAGAGTAGAAGAGTGCTCTTTTCTCAAAAGCAGAGTGTGTTTGTTGTAAGGCGATCTAGTGTTTGTTTCCCAGTAGTAAACGGAGTTGAATCATATGCAGTTTCTGGTCCTACTAGCAAGAGTTGTTTTCTGCTAAGAACAGTCACAATTGCGCTCCCATTGCCATACTCAGTGCAAATAGCACTCGCGTCTGTGCCCAGCAAGTTCAGTGTATTGGACTTAAGAGAAGCTACTGTTCCTGTCAGTTTCCTAAGCAGAGTTGAACTAGATATGGCCCGTGTGTCGGAAGCACAGTTCTTTTTTTCTGAGCAAGCTCACTGTTCTGGCCCTATAGGAAACACAGTAGATTAGAAGAGTGCTCTTTTCTCAAAAGCAGAGTATGTTTCTTGTAAGGCGAGCTAGTATTTGTTTCCCAGTCAGAAATGGAGTTGAATCACATGCAGTTTCTGCTCCTATGAGCAAGAGTTGTTTTCTGGTAAGAAGAGTCACTATTGTGCTCCATTTGCCATACACAGTGCAAATAGCACTAGCGTCTGTTCCCAGCAAGTACAGTGTATTGGACTGAAGAGAAGCTACTGTTCTTTTCAGTTTTCTAAGCAGAGTTGATCTAGATATGGCCCGTGTGTCGGAAGAACAGTTCCTTTGTTCTGAGCAAGCTCACTGTTCTGGCCCTATAGGAAACACAGTAGATTAGAAGAGTGCTTTTTTCTCAAAAGCAGAGTGTGTTACTTGCAAGGCGAGATAGTATTTGTTTCCCAGTCAGAAATGGAGTTGAATCACATGCAGTTTCTGCTCCTACAAGCAAGAGTTGTTTTCTGGTAAGAAGAGTCACTATTGAGTTCCATTTGCCATACACATTGCAAATAGCTCTAGTGTCTGTTCCCAGTAATTACAGTGTATTGCACTGAAGAGACGCTACTGTTCTTGTCAGTTTCCTAAGCAGATTTGAACTAGATATGGCCCGTGTGTCGAAAGCACAGTTCCTTTGTTCTGAGCAAGTTCACTGTTCTGGCCCTATAGGAATCACAGCAGAGTAGAAGAGTGCTCTTTTCTCAAAAGCAGAGTGTGTTTGTTGTAAGGCGATCTAGTGTTTGTTTCCCAGTAGTAAACGGAGTTGAATCATATGCAGTTTCTGGTCCTACTAGCAAGAGTTGTTTTCTGCTAAGAACAGTCACAATTGCGCTCCCATTGCCATACTCAGTGCAAATAGCACTCGCGTCTGTGCCCAGCAAGTACAGTGTATTAGACTGAAGAGAAGCTACTGTTCTTGTCAGTTTCCTAAGCAGAGTTGAACTAGATATGGCCCGTGTGTCAGAAGCACAGTTCTTTTGTTCTGAGCAAGCTCACTGTTCTGGCCCTATAGGAAACACAGTAGATTAGAAGATTGCTCTTTTCTCAAAAGCAGAGTATGTTTCTTGTAACGCGAGGTAGTATTTGTTTCCCAGTCAGAAATGGAGTTGAATCACATGCAGTTTCTGCTCCTAAAAGCAAGAGTTGTTTTCTGGTAAGAAGAGTCACTATTGCACTCCATTTGCCATACACAGTGCAAATAGCTCTAGTGTCTGTTCCCAGTAATTACAGTGTATTGGACTGAAGAGATGCTACTGTTCTTGTCAGTTTCCTAAGCAGATTTGAACTAGATATGGCCCGTGTGTCAGAAGAACAGTTCCTTTGTTCTGAGCAAGCTCACTCTTCTGGCCCTATAGGAATCACAGCAGAGTAGAAGAGTGCTCTTTTCTCAAAAGCAGAGTGTGTTTGTTGTAAGGCGATCTAGTGTTTGTTTCCGAGTAGTAAACGGAGTTGAATCATATGCAGTTTCTGGTCCTACTAGCAAGAGTTGTTTTCTGATAAGAACAGTCACAATTGCGCTCCCAATGCCATACTCAGTGCAAATAGCACTCGCGTCTGTGCCGAGCAAGTACAGTGGACTGGACTGAAGAGAAGCTACTGTTCTTGTCAGTTTCCTAAGCAGAGTTGAACTAGATATGGCCCGTGTGTCGGAAGCACAGTTCTTTTTTTCTTTGAGCAAGCTCACTGTTCTGGCCCTTTAGGAAACACAGTAGATTAGAAGAGTGCTCTTTTCTCAAAAGCAGAGTATGTTTCTTGTAAGGGGAGCTAGTATTTGTTTCCCAGTCTGAAATGGAGATGAGTCACATGCAGTTTCTGGTCCTATGAGCAAGAGTTGTTTTCTGGTAAGAAGATTTACTATTGCGCTCCATTTGCTATACACAGTGCAAATAGCACTAGCGAATTTTACCAGCAAGTACAGTGTATTGGACTGAAGAGAAGCTACTGTTCTTGTCAGTTTCCTAAGCAGAGTTGAACTAGATATGGCCCGTGTGTCGGAAGCACAGTTCCTTTGTTCTGAGCAAGCTCACTGATCTGACCATATAGGAAACACAGTAGATTAGAAGAGTGCTCTTTTCTCAAAAGCAGAGTGTGTTTCTTGTAAGGCGAGCTAGTGTTTGTTTCCCAGTCGTAAACGGAGTTGAATCACATGCAGTTTCTGGTCCTACTAGCAAGAGTTGTTTTCTGCTAAGAACAGTCACGATTGACTCCCATTGCCATACACAGTGCAAATAGCACTCGCGTCTGTTCCCAGCAAGTACAGTGGATTGGACTGAAGAGAAGCTACTGTTCTTGTCAGTTTCCTAAGCAGAGTTGCACTAGAAATGGCCCGTGTGTCGGAAGCATAGTTCTTTTGTTCTGAGCAAGCTCACTGTTCTGGCCCTATAGGAAACACAGTAGATTAGAAGAGTGCTCTTTTCTCAAAAGCAGAGTATGTTTCTTGTAAGGCGAGCTAGTATTTGTTTCCCAGTCAGAAATGGAGTTGAATCACATGCAGTTTCTGCTCCTACAAGCATGACTTGTTTTCTGGTAAGAAGAGTCAATATTGCACTCCATGTCCATACACAGTGCAAATAGCACTATCGTCTGTTCCCAGCAAGTACAGTGTATTGGACTGAAGAGAAGCTACTGTTCTTGTCAGTTTCCTAAGCAGAGCTGATGTAGATATGGCCCGTGTGTCGGAAGAACAGTTCCTTTTTTCTGAGCAAGCTCACTGTTTTGGCCCTATAGGAAACACAGTAGATTAGAAGAGTGCTTTTTTCTCAAAAGCAGAGTGTGTTTCTTGCAAGGCGAGCTAGTATTTGTTTCCCAGTCAGAAATGGAGTTGAATCACATGCAGTTTCTGCTCCTACATGCAAGGGTTGTTTTCTGGTAAGAAGAGTCACTATTGAGTACCATTTGTCATACACAGTGCAAATAGCACTACCATCTGTTCCCAGCAAGTCCAGTGTATTGGACTGAAGAGAAGCTACTGTTCTTGTCAGTTTCCTACGCAGAGTTGAACTAGATATGGCCCGTGTGTCGAAAGCACAGTTCCTTTGTTCTGAGCAAGCTCACTGTTCTGACCCTATAGGAATCACAGCAGAGTAGAAGAGTGCTCTTTTCTCAAAAGCAGAGTGTGTTTGTTGTAAGGCGATCTAGTGTTTGTTTCCCAGTAGTAAACGGAGTTGAATCATATGCAGTTTCTGGTCCTACTAGCAAGAGTTGTTTTCTGCTAAGAACAGACACAATTGTGCTCCCATTGCCATACTCAGTGCAAATAGCACTCGCGTCTGTGCCCAGCAAGTACAGTGTATTGGACTGAAGAGAAGCTACTGTTCTTGTCAGTTTCCTAAGCAGAGTTCAACTAGATATGACCCGTGTGTCAGAAGCACAGTTCTTTTTTTCTGAGCAAGCTCACTGTTCTGGCCCTATAGGAAACACAGTAGATTAGAAGAGTGCTCTTTGCTCAAAAGCAGAGTATGTTTCTTGTAAGGCGAGCTAGTATTTGTTTCCCAGTCAGAAATGGAGTTGAATCACATGCAGTTTCTGCTCCTACAAGCAAGTGTTGTTTTCTGGTAAGAAGAGTCACTATTGCGCTCCATTTGCCATACACAGTGCAAATAGCACTCGTGTCTGTTCCCAGCAAGTACAGTGTATTGGACTGAAGAGAAGCTACTGTTCTTGTCAGTTTCCTAAGCAGAGTTGAACTAGATATGGCCCGTGTGTCAGAAGCACAGTTCTTTGTTCTGAGCAAGCTCATTCTTCTGGCCCTATAGGAAAAACAGTAGAATAGAAGAGTGCTCTTTTCTCAAAAGCAGATTGTGTTTCTTGTAAGGCGAGCTAGTATTTGTTTCCCAGTCAGAAATGGAGTTGAATCACATGCAGTTTCTGCTCCTACAAGCAAGAGTTGTTTTCTGGTAAGAAGAGTCACTATTGCGCTCCATTTGCAATACACAGTGCAAATAGCACTAGCGTCTGTTCCCAGAATGCACAGTGTATTGGACTGAAGAGAAGCTACTCTTCTTGTCAGTTTCCTAAGCAGAGTTGAACTAGATATGGCCCGTGTGTCGGAAGCACAGTTCCTTTGTTCTGAGCAAGCTCACTGTTCTGGCACAATAGGAATCACAGTAGAGTAGAAGAGTGCTCTTTACTCAAAAGCAGAGTGTGTTTCTTGTAAGGCGAGCTAGTGTTTGTTTCCCAGTCGTAAACGGAGCTGAATCACATGCATTTTCTGGTCCTTCTAGCAAGAGTTGTTTTCTGCTAAGAACAGTCACGATTGCGCTCCCATTGCCATACTCAGTGCAAATAGCACTCGCGTCTGTGCCCAGCAAGTACGTTGTATTGGACTGAAGAGTCGCTACTGTTCTTGTCAGTTTCCTAAGCAGAGTTGAAGTAGATATGGCCCGTGTGTCGGAAGCACAGTTCTTTTGTTCTGAGCAAGCTCACTGTTCTGGCCCTATAGGAAACACAGTAGATTAGAAGAGTGCTCTTTTCTCAAAAGCAGAGTATGTTTCTTGTAAGGCGAGCTAGTATTTGTTTCCCAGTCAGAAATGGAGTTGAATCACATGCAGTTTCTGCTCCTACAAGCAAGAGTTGTTTTCTGGTAAGAAGAGTCACTATTGCGCTCCATTTGCAATACACAGTGCAAATAGCACTAGCGTCTGTTCCCAGCATGTACAGTGTATTGGATTGAAGAGAAGCTACTCTTCTTGTCAGTTTCCTAAGCAGAGTTGAACTAGATATGGCCCGTGTGTCGGACACACAGTTCCTTTGTTCTGAGCAAGCTCACTGTTCTGGCACTATAGGAATCACAGTAGAGTAGAAGAGTGCTCTTTACTCAAAAGCAGAGTGTGTTTCTTGTAAGGCGAGCTAGTGTTTGTTTCCCAGTCGTAAACGGAGTTGAATCACATGCAGTTTCTGGTCCTACTAGCAAGAGTTGTTTTCTGCTAAGAACAGTCACAATTGCGCTCCCATTGCCATACTCAGTGAAAATAGCATTCGCGTCTGTGCCCAGCAAGTACAGTGTATTGGACTGAAGAGAAGCTACTGTTCTTGTCAGTTTCCTAAGCAGAGTTGAACTAGATATGGCCCGTGTGTCGGAAGCACAGTTCTTTTTTTCTGAGCAAGCTCACTGTTCTGGCCCTATAGGAAACACAGTAGATTAGAAGAGTGCTCTTTTCTCAAAAGCAGAGTATGTTTCTTGTAAGGCGAGCTAGTATTTGTTTCCCAGTCAGAAATGGAGTTGAATCACATGCAGTTTCTGGTCCTATGAGCAAGAGTTGTTTTCTGGTAAGAAGATTCACTATTGTGCTCCATTTGCCATACATAGTACAAATAGCACTAGCGACTGTTCCCAGCAAGTACAGTGTATTGGACTGAAGAGAAGCTACTGTTCTTGTCAGTTTCCTAAGCAGAGTTGAACTAGAAATGGCCCGTGTGTCGGAAGCACAGTTCCTTTGTTCTGAGCAAGCTCACTGATCTGACCATATAGGAAACACAGTAGATTAGAAGAGTGCTCTTTTCTCAAAAGTAGAGTGTGTTTCTTGTAAGGCGAGCTAGTGTTTGTTTCCCAGTCTTAAACGGAGTTGAATCACATGCAGTTTCTGGTCCTATTAGCAAGAGTTGTTTTCTGCTAAGAACAGTCACGATTGACTCCCATTGCCATACACAGTGCAAATAGCACTCGCGTCTGTTCCCAGCAAGTACAGTGTATTGGACTGAAGAGAAGCTACTGTTCTTGTCAGTTTCCTAAGTAGAGTTGCACTAGAAATGGACCGTGTGTCGGAAGCACAGTTCTCTTGTTGTGAGCAAGCTCACTGTTCTGGCCCTATAGGAAACACAGTAGATTAGAAGAGTGCTCTTTTCTCAAAAGCAGAGTATGTTTCTTGTAAGGCGAGCTAGTATTTGTTTCCCAGTCAGAAATGGAGTTGAATCACATGCAGTTTCTGCTCCTACTAGCATGACTTTTTTCTGGTAAGAAGAGTCACTATTGTGCTCCATTTGCAATACACAGTGCAAATAGCACTAGCGTCTGTTCCCAGCATGTACAGTGTATTGGACTGAAGAGAAGCTACTCTTCTTGTCAGTTTCCTAAGCAGAGTTGAACTAGATATGGCCCGTGTGTTGGAAGCACAGTTCCTTTGTTCTGAGCAAGCTCACTGTTCTGGCACTATAGGAATCACAGTAGAGTAGAAGAGTGCTCTTTACTCAAAAGCAGAGTGTGTTTCTTGTAAGGCAAGCTAGTGTTTGTTTCCCAGTCGTAAACGGAGTTGAATCACATGCAGTTTCTGGTCCTACTAGCAAGAGTTGTTTTCTGCTAAGAACAGTCACGATTGTGCTCCCATTGCCATACTCAGTGCAAATAGCATTCGCGTCTGTGCCCAGCAAGTACAGTGTATTGGACTGAAGAGAAGCTACTGTTCTTGTCAGTTTCCTAAGCAGAGTTGAACTAGATATGGCCCGTGTGTCTGAAGCACAGTTCCTTTGTTCTGAGCAAGCTCACTCTTCTGGCCATAAAGGAATCACAGTAGATTAGAAGAGTGCTCTTTTCTCAAAAGCAGAGTGTGTTTCTTGTAAGGCGACCTACTGTTTGTTTCCCAGTCGTAAACGGAGGTGAATCACATGCAGATTCTGGTCCTACTAGCAAGAGTTGTTCTCTGCTAAGAAGAGTCACGATTGCGCTCCCATTGCCATACACAGTGCAAATAGCACTAGCGACTTTTACCAGCAGGTACAGTGTATTGGACTGAAGAGAAGCTACTGTTCTTGTCAGTTTCCTAAGCAGAGTTGAACTAGATATGGCCCGTGTGTTGGACGCATAGTTCTGTTGTTCTGAGCAAACTCACTGTTCTGGCCCTATAGGAAACACAGTAGATTAGAAGAGTGCTCATTTCTCAAAAGCAGAGTGTGTTTCTTGTAAGGCGAACTAGTATTTGTTTCCCAGTCAGAAATGGAGTTGAATCACATACAGTTTCTGGTCCTATGAGCAAGAGTTGTTTTCTGGTAAGAAGAGTCACTATTGTGCTCCATTTGCCATACACAGTGCAAATAGCACTACCGTCTGTTTCCAGCAAGTACAGTGTATTGGACTGAAGAGAAGCTACTGTTCTTGTCAGTTTCCTAAGCAGAGTTGAACTAGATATGGCCCGTGTATCGGAAGCACAGTTCCTTTGTTCTGAGCAAGCTCACTGTTCTGGCCCTATAGGAAACACAGTAGAATAGAAGAGTGCTCTTTTCTCAAAAGCAGAGTGTGTTTCTTGTAAGGCGAGCTAGTATTTGTTTCCCAGTCAGAAATGGAGTTGAATCACATGCAGTTTCTGCTCCTACTAGCAAGAGTTGTTTTCTGCTAAGAAGAGTCACTATTGTGCTCCATTTGCAATACACAGTGCAAATAGCACCAGCGTCTGTTCCCAGCATGCACAGTGTATTGGACTGAAGAGAAGCTACTCTTCTTGTCAGTTTCCTAAGCAGAATTGAACTAGATATCCCCCATGTGTCGGAAGCACAGTTCCTTTGTTCTGAGCAAGCTCACTGTTCTGGCACTATAGGAATCACAGTAGAGTAGAAGAGTGCTCTTTACTCAAAAGCAGAGTGTGTTTCTTGTAAGGCGAGCTAGTGTTTGTTTCCCAGTCGTAAATGGAGTTGAATCACATGCAGTTTCTGGTCCTACTAGCAAGAGTTGTTTTCTGCTAAGAACAGTCAGGATTGCGCTCCCATTGCCATACACAGTGCAAATAGCACTCGTGTCTGTTCCCAGCAAGTACAGTGTATTGGACTGAAGATTAGCTACTGTTCTTGTCAGTTTCCTAAACAGAGTTGAACTAGATATGGCCCCTGTGTCTGAAGCACAGTTCTTTTGTTCTGCGCAAGCTCACTGTTCTGGCCCAAAGGAAACACAGTAGAGTAGAAGAGTGCTGTTTTCTCAAAAGCAGAGTATGTTTCTTGTAAGGAGAGCTAGTATTTGTTTCCCAGTCAGAAATGGAGTTGAATCACATGCAGGTTCTGATCCTACAAGCAAGAGTTGTTTTCTGGTAAGAAGAGTCACTATTGAGCTGCATTTGCCATACACAGTGCAAATAGCACTATCGTCTGTTCCCAGCAAGTACAGTGTATTGGACTGAAGAGAAGCTACTGTTCTTGTCAGTTTTCTAAGCAGAGTTGAACTAGAAATGGCCCGTGTGTCGGAAGCACAGTTCCTTTGTTCTGAGCAAGCTCACTCTTCTGGCCATATAGGAATCACAGTAGATTAGAAGAGTGCTCTTTTCTCAAAAGCAGAGTGTGTTTCTTGTAAGGCGAGCTAGTGTTTGTTTCTCAGTCGTAAACGGAGGTGAATCACATGCAGATTCTGGTCCTACTAGCAAGAGATGTTTTCTGCTAAGAAGAGTCACGATTGCGCTTCCATTGCCATACACAGTGCAGATAGCACTCGCGTCTGTGCCCAGCAAGTACAGTGTATTGGACTGAAGACAAGCTACTGTTCTTGTCAGTTTCAAGCAGAGTTGAACTAGATATGGCCCGTGTGTCAGAAGCACAGTTCTATTGTTCTGAGCAAGCTCACTGTTCTGGCCCTATAGGAAAAATAGTAGATTAGAAGAGTGCTCTTTTCTCAAAAGCAGAGTATGTTTCTTGTAAGGCGAGCTAGTATTTGTTTCCCAGTCAGAAATGGAGTTGATTAACATGCAGTTTCTGGTCCTATGAGCAAGAGTTGTTTTCTGGTAAGAAGATTCACTATTGCGCTCCATTTGCCATACACAGTGCAAATAGCACTAGCGACTTTTACCAGCAAGTACAGTGTATTGGACTGAAGAGAAGCTACTGTTCTTGTCAGTTTCCTAAGCAGAGTTGAACTAGATATGGCCCGTGTGTTGGACGCACAGTTCTGTTGTTCTGAGCAAACTCACTGTTCTGGCCCTATTGGAAACACAGTAGATTAGAAGAGTGCTCTTTTCTCAAAAGCAGAGTGTGTTTCTTGTAAGGCGAACTAGTATTTGTTTCCCAGTCAGAAATGGAGTTGAATCACATACAGTTTCTGGTCCTATGAGCAAGAGTTGTTTTCTGGTAAGAAGATTCACTATTGTGCTCCATTTGCCATACACAGTGCAAATAGCACTAGCGACTGTTCCCAGCAAGTACAGTGTATTGGACTGAAGAGAAGCTACTGTTCTTGTCAGTTTCCTAAGCAGTGTTGAACTAGATATGGCCTGTGTGTCGGAAGCACAGTTCCTTTGTTCTGAGCAAGCTCACTGATCTGACCACATAGGAAACACAGTAGATTAGAAGAGTGCTCTTTTCTCAAAGCAGAGTGTGTTTCTTGTAAGGCGAGCTAGTGTTTGTTTCCCAGTCGTAAACGGAGTTGAATCACATGCAGTTTCTGGTCCTACTAGCAAGAGTTGTTTTCTGCTAAGAACAGTCACGATAGACTCCCATTGCCATACACAGTGCAAATAGCACTCGCGTCTATTCCCAGCAAGTACAGTGTATTGGACTGAAGAGAAGCTACTGTTCTTGTCAGTTTCCTAAGCAGAGTTGCACTAGAAATGGCCCGTGTGTTGGAAGCACAGTTCCTTTGTTCTGAGCAAGCTCACTGATCTGACCACATAGGAAACACAGTAGATTAGAAGAGTGCTCTTTTCTCAAAAGCAGAGTATGTTTCTTGTAAGGCGAGCTAGTATTTGTTTCCCCGTCAGAAATGGAGTTGAATCACATGCAGTTTCTGCTCCTACAAGCAAGAGTTGTTTTCTGGTAAGAAGAGTCACTATTGCGCTCCATTTGCAATACACAGTGCAAATAGCACTAGCGTCTGTTCCCAGCATGTACAGTGTATTGGACTGAAGAGAAGCTACTCTTCTTGTCAGTTTCCTAAGCAGAGTTGAACTAGATATGGCCCCTGTGTGGGAAGCACAGTTCCTTTGTTCTGAGCAAGCTCACTGTTCTGGCACTGTAGGAATCACAGTAGAGTAGAAGAGTGCTCTTTACTCAAAAGCAGAGTGTGTTTCTTGTAAGGCAAGCTAGTGTTTGTTTCCCAGTCGTAAACGGAGTTGAATCACATGCAGTTTCTGGTCCTACTAGCAAGAGTTGTTTTCTGCTAAGAACAGTCACAATTGTGCTCCCATTGCCATACTCAGTGCAAATAGCATTCGCATCTGTGCCCAGCAAGTACAGTGTATTGGACTGAAGAGAAGCTACTGTTCTTGTCAGTTTCCTAAGCAGAGTTGAACTAGATATGGCCCATGTGACGGAAGCACAGTTCTTTTTTTCTGAGCAAGCTCATTGTTCTGGCCCTATAGGAAACACAGTAGATTAGAAGAGTGCTCTTTTCTCAAAAGCAGAGTATGTTTCTTGTAAGGCGAGCTAGTATTTGTTTCCCAGTCAGAAATGGAGTTGAATCACATGCAGTTTCTGCTCCTACGAGCAAGAGTTGTTTTCTGGTAAGAAGAGTCACTATTGTGCTCCCTTTGCCATACACAGTGCAGATAGCACTCGCGTCTGTTCCCAGCAAGTACAGTGTATTGGACTGAAGAGAAGCTACTGTTCTTGTCAGTTTCCTAAGCAGAGTTGAACTAGATATAGCTCGTGTGTCAGAAGCACAGTTCCTTTGTTCTGAGCAAGCTCACTGTTCTGGCCCTATAGGAAACACAGTAGATTAGAAGAGTGCTCTTTTCTCAAAAGCAGAGTGTGTTTCTTGTAAGGCGAGATAGTATTTGTTTCCCAGTCAGAAATGGAGTTGAATCACATGCAGTTTCTGCTCCTACAAGCAACAGTTGTTTTCTGGTAAGAAGAGTCACTATTGAGTTCCATTTGCCATACACATTGCAAATAGCTCTAGTGTCTGTTCCCAGTAATTACAGTGTATTGGACTGAAGAGACGCTACTGTTCTTGTCAGTTTCCTAAGCAGATTTGAACTAGATATGGCCCGTGTGTCGAAAGCACACTTCCTTTGTTCTGAGCAAGTTCACTGTTCTGGCCCTATAGGAATCACAGCAGAGTAGAAGAGTGCTCTTTTCTCAAAAGCAGAGTGTGTTTGTTGTAAGGCGATCTAGTGTTTGTTTCCCAGTAGTAAACGGAGTTGAATCATATGCAGTTTCTGGTCCTACTAGCAAGAGTTGTTTTCTGCTAAGAACAGTCACAATTGCGCTCCCATTGCCATACTCAGTGCAAATAGCACTCGCGTCTGTGCCCAGCAAGTACAGTGTATTAGACTGAAGAGAAGCTACTGTTCTTGTCAGTTTCCTAAGCAGAGTTGAACTAGATATGGCCCGTGTGTCAGAAGCACAGTTCTTTTGTTCTGAGCAAGCTCACTGTTCTGGCCCTATAGGAAACACAGTAGATTAGAAGAGTGCTCTTTTCTCAAAAGCAGAGTATGTTTCTTGTAACGCGAGGTAGTATTTGTTTCCCAGTCAGAAATGGAGTTGAATCACATGCAGTTTCTGCTCCTAAAAGCAAGAGTTGTTTTCTGGTAAGAAGAGTCACTATTGCACTCCATTTGCCATACACAGTGCAAATAGCTCTAGTGTCTGTTCCCAGTAATTACAGTGTATTGGACTGAAGAGATGCTACTGTTCTTGTCAGTTTCCTAAGCAGATTTGAACTAGATATGGCCCGTGTGTCAGAAGAACAGTTCCTTTGTTCTGAGCAAGCTCACTCTTCTGGCCCTATAGGAATCACAGCAGAGTAGAAGAGTGCTCTTTCTCAAAAGCAGAGTGTGTTTGTTGTAAGGCGATCTAGTGTTTGTTTCCCAGTAGTAAACGGAGTTGAATCATATGCAGTTTCTGGTCCTACTAGCAAGAGTTGTTTTCTGATAAGAACAGTCACAATTGCGCTCCCAATGCCATACTCAGTGCAAATAGCACTCGCGTCTGTGCCGAGCAAGTACAGTGGACTGGACTGAAGAGAAGCTACTGTTCTTGTCAGTTTCCTAAGCAGAGTTGAACTAGATATGGCCCGTGTGTCGGAAGCACAGTTCTTTTTTTCTTTGAGCAAGCTCACTGTTCTGGCCCTTTAGGAAACACAGTAGATTAGAAGAGTGCTCTTTTCTCAAAAGCAGAGTATGTTTCTTGTAAGGGGAGCTAGTATTTGTTTCCCAGTCTGAAATGGAGTTGAGTCACATGCAGTTTCTGGTCCTATGAGCAAGAGTTGTTTTCTGGTAAGAAGATTTACTATTGCGCTCCATTTGCTATACACAGTGCAAATAGCACTAGCGAATTTTACCAGCAAGTACAGTGTATTGGACTGAAGAGAAGCTACTGTTCTTGTCAGTTTCCTAAGCAGAGTTGAACTAGATATGGCCCGTGTGTCGGAAGCACAGTTCCTTTGTTCTGAGCAAGCTCACTGATCTGACCATATAGGAAACACAGTAGATTAGAAGACTGCTCTTTTCTCAAAAGCAGAGTGTGTTTCTTGTAAGGCGAGCTAGTGTTTGTTTCCCAGTCGTAAACGGAGTTGAATCACATGCAGTTTCTGGTCCTACTAGCAAGAGTTGTTTTCTGCTAAGAACAGTCACGATTGACTCCCATTGCCATACACAGTGCAAATAGCACTCGCGTCTGTTCCCAGCAAGTACAGTGGATTGGACTGAAGAGAAGCTACTGTTCTTGTCAGTTTCCTAAGCAGAGTTGCACTAGAAATGGCCCGTGTGTCGGAAGCACAGTTCTTTTGTTCTGAGCAAGCTCACTGTTCTGGCCCTATAGGAAACACAGTAGATTAGAAGAGTGCTCTTTTCTCAAAAGCAGAGTATGTTTCTTGTAAGGCGAGCTAGTATTTGTTTCCCAGTCAGAAATGGAGTTGAATCACATGCAGTTTCTGCTCCTACAAGCATGACTTGTTTTCTGGTAAGAAGAGTCAATATTGCACTCCATGTCCATACACAGTGCAAATAGCACTATCGTCTGTTCCCAGCAAGTACAGTGTATTGGACTGAAGAGAAGCTACTGTTCTTGTCAGTTTCCTAAGCAGAGCTGATGTAGATATGGCCCGTGTGTCGGAAGAACAGTTCCTTTTTTCTGAGCAAGCTCACTGTTTTGGCCCTATAGGAAACACAGTAGATTAGAAGAGTGCTTTTTTCTCAAAAGCAGAGTGTGTTTCTTGCAAGGCGAGCTAGTATTTGTTTCCCAGTCAGAAATGGAGTTGAATCACATGCAGTTTCTGCTCCTACTTGCAAGGGTTGTTTTCTGGTAAGAAGAGTCACTATTGAGTACCATTTGTCATACACAGTGCAAATAGCACTACCATCTGTTCCCAGCAAGTCCAGTGTATTGGACTGAAGAGAAGCTACTGTTCTTGTCAGTTTCCTACGCAGAGTTGAACTAGATATGGCCCGTGTGTCGAAAGCACAGTTCCTTTGTTCTGAGCAAGCTCACTGTTCTGACCCTATAGGAATCACAGCAGAGTAGAAGAGTGCTCTTTTCTCAAAAGCAGAGTGTGTTTGTTGTAAGGCGATCTAGTGTTTGTTTCCCAGTAGTAAACGGAGTTGAATCATATGCAGTTTCTGGTCCTACTAGCAAGAGTTGTTTTCTGCTAAGAACAGACACAATTGCGCTCCCATTGCCATACTCAGTGCAAATAGCACTCGCGTCTGTGCCCAGCAAGTACAGTGTATTGGACTGAAGAGAAGCTACTGTTCTTGTCAGTTTCCTAAGCAGAGTTCAACTAGATATGACCCGTGTGTCAGAAGCACAGTTCTTTTTTTCTGAGCAAGCTCACTGTTCTGGCCCTATAGGAAACACAGTAGATTAGAAGAGTGCTCTTTGCTCAAAAGCAGAGTATGTTTCTTGTAAGGCGAGCTAGTATTTGTTTCCCAGTCAGAAATGGAGTTGAATCACATGCAGTTTCTGCTCCTACAAGCAAGTGTTGTTTTCTGGTAAGAAGAGTCACTATTGCGCTCCATTTGCCATACACAGTGCAAATAGCACTCGTGTCTGTTCCCAGCAAGTACAGTGTATTGGACTGAAGAGAAGCTACTGTTCTTGTCAGTTTCCTAAGCAGAGTTGAACTAGATATGGCCCGTGTGTCAGAAGCACAGTTCTTTGTTCTGAGCAAGCTCATTCTTCTGGCCCTATAGGAAAAACAGTAGAATAGAAGAGTGCTCTTTTCTCAAAAGCAGATTGTGTTTCTTGTAAGGCGAGCTAGTATTTGTTTCCCAGTCAGAAATGGAGTTGAATCACATGCAGTTTCTGCTCCTACAAGCAAGAGTTGTTTTCTGGTAAGAAGAGTCACTATTGCGCTCCATTTGCAATACACAGTGCAAATAGCACTAGCGTCTGTTCCCAGAATGCACAGTGTATTGGACTGAAGAGAAGCTACTCTTCTTGTCAGTTTCCTAAGCAGAGTTGAACTAGATATGGCCCGTGTGTCGGAAGCACAGTTCCTTTGTTCTGAGCAAGCTCACTGTTCTGGCACAATAGGAATCACAGTAGAGTAGAAGAGTGCTCTTTACTCAAAAGCAGAGTGTGTTTCTTGTAAGGCGAGCTAGTGTTTGTTTCCCAGTCGTAAACGGAGCAGAATCACATGCATTTTCTGGTCCTTCTAGCAAGAGTTGTTTTCTGCTAAGAACAGTCACGATTGCGCTCCCATTGCCATACTCAGTGCAAATAGCACTCGCCTCTGTGCCCAGCAAGTACGTTGTATTGGACTGAAGAGTCGCTACTGTTCTTGTCAGTTTCCTAAGCAGAGTTGAAGTAGATATGGCCCGTGTGTCAGAAGCACAGTTCTTTTGTTCTGAGCAAGCTCACTGTTCTGGCCCTATAGGAAACACAGTAGATTAGAAGAGTGCTCTTTTCTCAAAAGCAGAGTATGTTTCTTGTAAGGCGAGCTAGTATTTGTTTCCCAGTCAGAAATGGAGTTGAATCACATGCAGTTTCTGCTCCTACAAGCAAGAGTTGTTTTCTGGTAAGAAGAGTCACTATTGCGCTCCATTTGCAATACACAGTGCAAATAGCACTAGCGTCTGTTCCCAGCATGTACAGTGTATTGGATTGAAGAGAAGCTACTCTTCTTGTCAGTTTCCTAAGCAGAGTTGAAGTAGATATGGCCCGTGTGTCGGACACACAGTTCCTTTGTTCTGAGCAAGCTCACTGTTCTGGCACTATAGGAATCACAGTAGAGTAGAAGAGTGCTCTTTACTCAAAAGCAGAGTGTGTTTCTTGTAAGGCGAGCTAGTGTTTGTTTCCCAGTCGTAAACGGAGTTGAATCACATGCAGTTTCTGGTCCTACTAGCAAGAGTTGTTTTCTGCTAAGAACAGTCACAATTGCGCTCCCATTGCCATACTCAGTGAAAATAGCATTCGCGTCTGTGCCCAGCAAGTACAGTGTATTGGACTGAAGAGAAGCTACTGTTCTTGTCAGTTTCCTAAGCAGAGTTGAACTAGATATGGCCCGTGTGTCGGAAGCACAGTTCTTTTTTTCTGAGCAAGCTCACTGTTCTGGCCCTATAGGAAACACAGTAGATTAGAAGAGTGCTCTTTTCTCAAAAGCAGAGTATGTTTCTTGTAAGGCGAGCTAGTATTTGTTTCCCAGTCAGAAATGGAGTTGAATCACATGCAGTTTCTGGTCCTATGAGCAAGAGTTGTTTTCTGGTAAGAAGATTCACTATTGTGCTCCATTTGCCATACATAGTACAAATAGCACTAGCGACTGTTCCCAGCAAGTACAGTGTATTGGACTGAAGAGAAGCTACTGTTCTTGTCAGTTTCCTAAGCAGAGTTGAACTAGAAATGGCCCGTGTGTCGGAAGCACAGTTCCTTTGTTCTGAGCAAGCTCACTGATCTGACCATATAGGAAACACAGTAGATTAGAAGAGTGCTCTTTTCTCAAAAGCAGAGTGTGTTTCTTGTAAGGCGAGCTAGTGTTTGTTTCCCAGTCTTAAACGGAGTTGAATCACATGCAGTTTCTGGTCCTATTAGCAAGAGTTGTTTTCTGCTAAGAACAGTCACGATTGACTCCCATTGCCATACACAGTGCAAATAGCACTCGCGTCTCTTCCCAGCAAGTACAGTGTATTGGACTGAAGAGAAGCTACTGTTCTTGTCAGTTTCCTAAGCAGAGTTGCACTAGAAATGGACCGTGTGTCGGAAGCACAGTTCTTTTGTTCTGAGCAAGCTCACTGTTCTGGCCCTATAGGAAACACAGTAGATTAGAAGAGTGCTCTTTTCTCAAAAGCAGAGTATGTTTCTTGTAAGGCGAGCTAGTATTTGTTTCCCAGTCAGAAATGGAGTTGAATCACATGCAGTTTCTGCTCCTACTAGCATGACTTTTTTCTGGTAAGAAGAGTCACTATTGTGCTCCATTTGCAATACACAGTGCAAATAGCACTAGCGTCTGTTCCCAGCATGTACAGTGTATTGGACTGAAGAGAAGCTACTCTTCTTGTCAGTTTCCTAAGCAGAGTTGAACTAGATATGGCCCGTGTGTTGGAAGCACAGTTCCTTTGTTCTGAGCAAGCTCACTGTTCTGGCACTATAGGAATCACAGTAGAGTAGAAGAGTGCTCTTTACTCAAAAGCAGAGTGTGTTTCTTGTAAGGCAAGCTAGTGTTTGTTTCCCAGTCGTAAACGGAGTTGAATCACATGCAGTTTCTGGTCCTACTAGCAAGAGTTGTTTTCTGCTAAGAACAGTCACGATTGTGCTCCCATTGCCATACTCAGTGCAAATAGCATTCGCGTCTGTGCCCAGCAAGTACAGTGTATTGGACTGAAGAGAAGCTACTGTTCTTGTCAGTTTCCTAAGCAGAGTTGAACTAGATATGGCCCGTGTGTCTGAAGCACAGTTCCTTTGTTCTGAGCAAGCTCACTCTTCTGGCCATAAAGGAATCACAGTAGATTAGAAGAGTGCTCTTTTCTCAAAAGCAGAGTGTGTTTCTTGTAAGGCGACCTACTGTTTGTTTCCCAGTCGTAAACGGAGGTGAATCACATGCAGATTCTGGTCCTACTAGCAAGAGTTGTTCTCTGCTAAGAAGAGTCACGATTGCGCTCCCATTGCCATACACAGTGCAAATAGCACTAGCGACTTTTACCAGCAGGTACAGTGTATTGGACTGAAGAGAAGCTACTGTTCTTGTCAGTTTCCTAAGCAGAGTTGAACTAGATATGGCCCGTGTGTTGGACGCATAGTTCTGTTGTTCTGAGCAAACTCACTGTTCTGGCCCTATAGGAAACACAGTAGATTAGAAGAGTGCTCTTTTCTCAAAAGCAGAGTGTGTTTCTTGTAAGGCGAACTAGTATTTGTTTCCCAGTCAGAAATGGAGTTGAATCACATACAGTTTCTGGTCCTATGAGCAAGAGTTGTTTTCTGGTAAGAAGATTCACTATTGTGCTCCATTTGCCATACACAGTGCAAATAGCACTAGCGACTGTTCCCAGCAAGTACAGTGTATTGGACTGAAGAGAAGCTACTGTTCTTGTCAGTTTCCTAAGCAGTGTTGAACTAGATATGGCCCGAGTGTCGGAAGCACAGTTCCTTTGTTCTGAGCAAGCTCACTGATCTGACCATATAGGAAACACAGTAGATTAGAAGAGTGCTCTTTTCTCAAAGCAGAGTGTGTTTCTTGTAAGGCGAGCTAGTGTTTGTTTCCCAGTCGTAAACGGAGTTGAATCACATGCAGTTTCTGGTCCTACTAGCAAGAGTTGTTTTCTGCTAAGAACAGTCACGATTGACTCCCATTGCCATACACAGTGCAAATAGCACTCGCGTCTGTTCCCAGCAAGTACAGTGTATTGGACTGAAGAGAAGCTACTGTTCTTGTCAGTTTCCTAAGCAGAGTTGCACTTGAAATGGCCCGTGTGTCGGAAGCACAGTTCTTTTGTTCTGAGCAAGCTCACTCTTCTGGCCCTGTAGGAAACACAGTAGATTAGAAGAGTGCTCTTTTCTCAAAAGCAGAGTATTTTTCTTGTAAGGCGAGGTAGTATTTGTTTCCCCGTAAGAAATGGAGTTGAATCACATGCAGTTTCTGCTCCTACAAGCACGACTTGTTTTCTGGTAAGAAGAGTCACTATTGCACTCCATTTGCCATACACAGTGCAAATAGCACTAGCGTCTGTTCCCAGCAAGTACAGTGTATTGGACTGAAGAGAAGCTACTCTTCTTGTCAGTTTCCTAAGCAGAGTTGAACTAGATATGGCCCATGTGTTGGAAGCACAGTTCTTTTGTTCTGAGCAAGCTCACTGTTCTGGCCCTATAGGAAACAGAGTAGATTAGAAGAGTGCTCTTTTCTCAAAAGCAGAGTATGTTTCTTGTAAGGCGAGCTAGTGTTTGTTTCCCAGTCAGAAATGGAGTTGAATCACATGCAGTTTCTGCTCCTACAAGCAAGAGTTGTTTTCTGGTAAGAAGCGTCACTATTGCGCTCCATTTGCAATACACAGTGCAAATAGCACTAGATTCTGTTCCCAGCATGTACAGTGTATTGGACTGAAGAGAAGCTACTCTTCTTGTCAGTTTCCTAAGCAGAGTTGAACTAGATATGGCCCGTGTGTCGGAAGCACAGTTCCTTTGTTCTGAGCAAGCTCACTGTTCTGGCACTATAGGATTCACAGTAGAGTAGAAGAGTGCTCTTTTCTCAAAAGCGGAGTGTGTTTCTTGTAAGGCCAGCTAGTGTTTGTTTCCCAGTCGTAAACGGAGTTGAATCACATGAAGTTTCTGGTCCTACTAGCAAGAGTTGTTTCCTGCTAAGAACAGTCACGATTGACTCCCATTGCCACACACACTGCAAATTGCACTGGCGTCTGTTCCCAGCAAGTACAGTGTATTGGACTGAAGAGAAGCTACTGTTCTTGTCAGTTTCCTCAGCAGAGTTGCACTAGAGAGGCCCGTGTGTCAGAAGCACAGTTCTTTTGTTCTGAGCAAGCTCACTGTTCTGGCCCTATAGGAAACACAGTAGATTAGAAGAGTGCTCTTTTCTCAAAAGCAGAGTATGTTTCTTGTAAGGCGAGCTAGTATTTGTTTCCCAGTCAGAAATGGAGTTGAATCACATGCAGTTTCTGCTCCTTCAAGCATGACTTGTTTTCTGGTAAGAAGAGTCACTATTGTGCTCCATTTGCAATACACAGTGCAAATAGCACTCGCGTCTGTTCCCAGCAAGTACAGTGTATTGGACTGAAAAGAAGCTACTGTTCTTGTCAGTTTCCTAAGCAGAGTTCAACTAGAAATGGCCCGTGTGTCGGAAGCACAGTTCTTTTGTTCTGAGCAAGCTCACTGTTCTTGCCCTATAGGAAACACAATAGCTTAGAAGAGTGCTCTTTTCTCAAAAGCAGAGTGTGTTTCTTGTAAGGCGAGCTAGTGATTGTTTCCCAGTCGTAAACGGAGTTGAATCACATGCAGTTTCTGGTCCTACTAGCAAGAGTTGTTTTCTGCTAAGAACAGTCACGATTGCGCTCCCATTGCCATACTCAGTGCAAATAGCTTTCGCGTCTGTGCCCAGCAAGTACAGTGTATTGGACTGAAGAGAAGCTACTGTTCTTGTCAGTTTCCTAAGCAGAGTTGAACTAGATATGGCCCGTGTGTCGGAAGCACAGTTCTTTTTTTCTGAGCAAGCTCACTGTTCTGGCCCTATAGGAAACACAGTAGATTAGAAGAGTGCTCTTTTCTCAAAAGCAGAGTATGTTTCTTGTAAGGCGAGCTAGTATTTGTTTCCCAGTCAGAAATGGAGTTGAATCACATGCAGTTTCTGCTCCTACGAGCAAGAGTTGTTTTCTGGTAAGAAGATTCACTATTGCGCTCCATTTGCCATACACAGTGCAAATAGCACTAGCGACTGTTCCCAGCAAGTACAGTGTATTGGACTGAAGAGAAGCTACTGTTCTTGTCAGTTTCCTAAGCAGAGTTGAACTAGAAATGGCCCGTGTGTCGGAAGCACAGTTCCTTTGTTCTGAGCAAGCTCACTGATCTGACCATATAGGAAACACAGTAGATTAGAAGAGTGCTCTTTTCCCAAAAGCAGAGTGTGTTTCTTGTAAGGCGAGCTAGTGTTTGTTTCCCAGTCGTAAACGGAGTTGAATCACATGCAGTTTCTGGTCCTACTAGCAAGAGTTGTTTTCTGCTAAGAACAGTCACGATTGACTCCCATTGCCATACACAGTGGAAATAGCACTCGCGTCTGTTCCCAGCAAGTACAGTGTATTGGACTGAAGAGAAGCTACTGTTCTTGTCAGTTTCCTAAGCAGAGTTGCACTAGAAATGGCCCGTGTGTCGGAAGCACAGTTCTTTTGTTCTGAGCAAGCTCACTGTTCTTGCCCTATAGGAAACACAATAGATTAGAAGAGTGCTCTTTTCTCAAAAGCAGAGTATGTTTCTTGTAAGGCGAGCTAGTGATTGTTTCCCAGTCGTAAACGGAGTTGAATCACATGCAGTTTCTGGTCCTACTAGCAAGAGTTGTTTTCTCCTAAGAACAGTCACGATTGCGCTCCCATTGCCTTACTCAGTGCAAATAGCTTTCGCGTCTGTGCCCAGCAAGTACAGTGTATTGGACTGAAGAGAAGCTACTGTTCTTGTCAGTTTCCTAAGCAGAGTTGAACTAGATATGGCCCGTGTGTCGGAAGCACAGTTCTTTTTTTCTGAGCAAGCTCACTGTTCTGGCCCTATAGGAAACACAGTAGATTAGAAGAGTGCTCTTTTCTCAAAAGCAGAGTATGTTTCTTGTAAGGCGAGCTAGTATTTGTTTCCCAGTCAGAAAGGGAGTTGAATCACATGCAGTTTCTGGTCCTATGAGCAAGAGTTGTTTTCTGGTAAGAAGAGTCACTATTGTGCTCCATTTGCCATACACAGTGCAAATAGCACTAGCGTCTGTTCCCAGCAAGTACAGTGTATTGGACTGAAGAGAAGCTACTATTCTTGTCAGTTTTCTAAGCAGAGTTGAACTAGATATGGCCCGTGTGTCGGAAGCACAGTTCCTTTGTTCTGAGCAAGCTCACTGTTCTGGCACAAATGAAACACAGTAGAGTAGAAGAGTGCTCTTTTCTCAAAAGCAGAGTATGTTTCTTGTAAGGAGAGCTAGTATTTGTTTCCCAGTCAGAAATGGAGTTGAATCACATGCAGGTTCTGCTCCTACAAGCAAGAGTTGTTTTCTGGTAAGAAGAGTCACTATTGAGCTCCATTTGCCATACACAGTGCAAATAGCACTATCGTCTGTTCCCAGCAAGTACAGTGTATTGGACTGAAGAGAAGCTACTGTTCTTGTCAGTTTCCTAAGCAGAGTTGAACTAGATATGGCCCGTGTGTCGGAAGCACAGTTCCTTTGTTCTGAGCAAGCTCACTCTTCTGGCCATATAGGAATCACAGTAGAGTAGAAGAGTGCTCTTTTCTCAAAAGCAGAGTGTGTTTCTTGTAAGGCGACCTACTGTTTGTTTCCCAGTCGTAAACGGAGGTGAATCACATGCAGATTCTGGACCTACTAGCAAGAGTTGTTTTCTGCTAAGAAGAGTCACAATTGCGCTCCCATTGCCATACACAGTGCAGATAGCACTCGCGTCTGTGCCCAGCAAGTACAGTGTATTCGACTGAAGAGATGCTACTGTTCTTGTCAGTTTCCTAAGCAGAGTTGAACTAGATATGGCCCGTGTGTCGGAAGCACAGTTCCTTTGTTCTGAGCAAGCTCACTGATCTGACCATATAGGAAACACAGTAGATTAGAAGAGTGCTCTTTTCTCAATAGCAGAGTGTGTTTCTTGTAAGGCGAGCTAGTGTTTGTTTCCCAGTCGTAAACGGAGTTGAATCAGATGCAGTTTCTGGTCCTACTAGCAAGAGTTGTTTTCTGCTAAGAACAGTCACGTTTGACTCCCATTGCCATACACAGTGCAAATAGCACTCGCGTCTGTTCCCAGCATGTACAGTGGATTGGACTGAAGAGAAGCTACTGTTCTTGTCAGTTTCCTAAGCAGAGTTGCACTAGAAATGGCCCGTGTGTCGGAAGCACAGTTCTTTCGTTCTGAGCAAGCTCACTGTTCTGGCCCTATAGGAAACACAGTAGATTAGAAGTGTGCTCTTTTCTCAAAAGCACAGTATGTTTCTTGTAAGGCGAGCTAGTATTTGTTTCCCAGTCAGAAATGGAGTTGAATCACATGCAGTTTCTGCTCCTACAAGCATGACTTGTTTTCTGGTACGAAGAGTCACTATTGCACTCCATTTGCCATAGACAGTGCAAATAGCACTAGCGTCTGTTCCCAGCAAGTACAGTGTATTGGACTGAAGAGAAGCTACTGTTCTTGTCAGTTTCCTAAGCAGAGTTGATCTAGATATGGCCCGTGTGTCGGAAGCACAGTTCTTTTGTTCTGAGCAAGCTCACTGTTCTGGCCCTATAGGAAACAGAGTAGATTAGAAGAGTGCTCTTTTCTCAAAAGCAGAGTATGTTTCTTGTAAGGCGAGCTAGTATTTGTTTCCCAGTCAGAAATGGAGTTGAATCACATGCAGTTTCTGCTCCTACAAGCAAGAGTTGTTTTCTGGTAAGAAGAGTCACTATTGCGCTCCATTTGCAATACACAGTGCAAATAGCACTAGCGTCTGTTCCCAGCAAGTACAGTGTATTGGACTGAAGAGAAGCTACTCTTCTTGTCAGTTTCCTAAGCAGAGTTGAACTAGATATGGCCCGTGTGTCGGACACACAATTCTTTTGTTCTGAGCAAGCTCACTGTTCTGGCACTATAGGAATCACAGTAGAGTAGAAGAGTGCTCTTTACTCAAAAGCAGAGTGTGTTTCTTGTAAGGAGAGCTAGTGTTTGTTTCCCAGTCGTAAACGGAGTTGAATCACATGCAGTTTCTGGTCCTACTAGCAAGAGTTGTTTTCTGCTAAGACAGTCACAATTGCGCTCCCATTGCCATACTCAGTGCAAATAGCATTACCGTCTGTGCCCAGCAAGTACAGTGTATTGGACTGAAGAGAAGCTACTGTTCTTGTCAGTTTCCTAAGCAGAGTTGAACTAGATATGGCCCGTGTGTCGGAAGCACAGTTCTTTTTTTCTGAGCAAGCTCACTGTTCTGGCCCTATAGGAAACACAGTAGATTAGAAGAGTGCTCTTTTCTCAAAAGCAGAGTATGTTTCTTGTAAGGCGAGCTAGTATTTGTTTCCCAGTCAGAAATGGAGTTGAATCACATGAAGTTTCTGCTCCTACGAGCAAGAGTTGTTTTCTGGTAAGAAGAGTCACTATTGTGCTCCATTTGCCATACACAGTGTAAATAGCACTAGCGTCTGTTCCCAGCAAGTACAGTGTATTGGACTGAAGAGAAGCTACTGTTCTTGTCAGTTTCCTAAGCAGAGTTGAACTAGATATGGCCCCTGTGTCGGAAGCACAGTTCTTTTTTTCTGAGCAAGCTCACTGTTCTGGCACAAATGAAACACAGTAGAGTAGAAGAGTGCTCTTTTCTCAAAAGCAGAGTATGTTTCTTGTAAGGAGAGCTAGTATTTGTTTCCCAGTCAGAAATGGAGTTGAATCACATGCAGGTTCTGCTCCTACAAGCAAGAGTTGTTTTCTGGTAAGAAGAGTCACTATTGAGCTCCATTTGCCATACACAGTGCAAATAGCACTATCGTCTGTTCCCAGCAAGTACAGTGTATTGGACTGAAGAGAAGCTACTGTTCTTGTCAGTTTCCTAAGCAGAGTTGAACTAGATATGGCCCGTGTGTCAGAAGCACAGTTCCTTTGTTCTGAGCAAGCTCACTCTTCTGGCCATATAGGAATCACAGTAGAGTAGAAGAGTGCTCTTTTCTCAAAAGCAGAGTGTGTTTCTTGTAAGGCGACCTACTGTTTGTTTCCCAGTCGTAAACGGAGGTGAATCACATGCAGATTCTGGTCCTACTAGCAAGAGTTGTTTTCTGCTAAGAAGAGTCACAATTGCGCTCCCATTGCCATACACAGTGCAGATAGCACTCGCGTCTGTGCCCAGCAAGTACAGTGTATTGGACTGAAGAGATGCTACTGTTCTTGTCAGTTTCCTAAGCAGAGTTGAACTAGATATGGCCCGTGTGTCAGAAGCACAGTTCTATTGTTCTGAGCAAGCTCACTGTTCTGGCCCCATAGGAAAAACAGTAGATTAGAAGAGTGCTCTTTTCTCAAAAGCAGAGTGTGTTTCTTGTAAGGCGAGCTAGTATTTGTTTCCCAGTCAGAAATGGAGTTGAATCACATGAAGTTTCTGCTCCTACGAGCAAGAGTTGTTTTCTGGTAAGAAGAGTCACTATTGCGCTCCATTTGCCATACACAGTGCAAATAGCACTAGCGTCTGTTCCCAGCAAGTACAGTGTATTGGACTGAAGAGAAGCTACTGTTCTTGTCAGTTTCCTAAGCAGAGTTGATCTAGATATGGCCCGTGTGTCCGAAGAACAGTTCCTTTGTTCTGAGCAAGCTCACTGTTCTGGCCCTATAGGAAACACAGTAGATTAGAAGAGTGCTTTTTTCTCAAAAGCAGAGTGTGTTTCTTGCAAGACGAGATAGTATTTGTTTCCCAGTCAGAAATGGAGTTGAATCACATGCAGTTTCTGCTCCTCCGAGCAAGAGTTGTTTTCTGGTAAGAAGAGTCACTATTGAGTTCCATTTGCCATACACAGTGCAAATAGCTCTAGTGTCTGTTCCCAGTAATTACAGTGTATTGGACTGAAGAGATGCTACTGTTCTTGTCAGTTTCCTAAGCAGAGTTGAACTAGATATGGCCCGTGTGTCGGAAGAACAGTTCCTTTGTTCTGAGCAAGCTCACTGTTCTGGCCCTATAGGAAACACAGTAGATTAGAGGAGTGCTCTTTTCTCAAAAGCAGAGTGTGTTTCTTGTAAGGCGAGCTAGTATTTGTTTCCCAGTCAGAAATGGAGTTGAATCACATGCAGTTTCTGGTCCTATGAGCAAGAGTTGTTTTCTGGTAAGAAGATTCACTATTGCGCTCCATTTGCTCCATTTGCCATACACAGTGCAAATAGCACTAGCGACTGTTCCCAGCAAGTACAGTGTTTTGGACTGAAGAGAAGCTACTGTTCTTGTCAGTTTCCTAAGCAGAGTTGAACTAGATATGGCCCATGTGTAGGAAGCACAGTTCCTTTGTTCTGAGCAAGCTCACTGATCTGACCATATAGGAAACACAGTAGATTAGAAGAGTGCTCTTTTCTCAAAAGCAGAGTGTGTTTCTTGTAAGGCGAGCTAGTATTTGTTTCCCAGTCGTAAACGGAGTTGAATCACATGGAGATTCTGGTCCTACTAGCAAGAATTGTTTCCTGCTAAGAACAGTCACGATTGACTCCCATTGCCATACACAGTGCAAATAGCACTCGCGTCTGTTCCCAGCAAGTACAGTGGATTGGACTGAAGAGAAGCTACTGTTCTTGTCAGTTTCCTAAGCAGAGTTGCACTAGAAATGGCCCGTGTGTCGGAAGCACAGTTCTTTTGTTCTGAGCAAGCTCACTGTTCTGGCCCTATAGGAAACACAGTAGATTAGAAGAGTGCTCTTTTCTCAAAAGCAGAGTATGTTTCTTGTAAGGCGAGCTAGTATTTGTTTCCCAGTCAGAAATGGAGTTGAATCACATGCAGTTTCTGCTCCTACAAGCTTGACTTGTTTTCTGGTACGAAGAGTCACTATTGCACTCCATTTGCCACAGACAGTGCAAATAGCACTAGCGTCTGTTCCCAGCAAGTACAGTGTATTGGACTGAAGAGAAGCTACTGTTCTTGTCAGTTTCCTAAGCAGAGTTGATCTAGATATGGCCCGTGTGTCGGAAGAACAGTTCCTTTGTTCTGAGCAAGCTCACTGTTCTGGCCCTATAGGAAACACAGTAGATTAGAAGAGTGCTTTTTTCTCAAAAGCAGAGTGTGTTTCTTGCAAGGCGAGATAGTATTTGTTTCCCAGTCAGAAATGGAGTTGAATCACATGCAGTTTCTGCTCCTACAAGCAAGAGTTGTTTTCTGGTAAGAAGAGTCACTATTGAGTTCCATTTGTCACACACAGTGCAAATAGCACTACCATCTGTTCCCAGCAAGTACAGTGTATTGGACTGAAGAGAAGCTACTGTTCTTGACAGTTTCCTACGCAGAGTAGAACTAGATAGGGCCCGTGTGTTGGAGGCACAGTTCTTTTGTTCTGAGCAAGCTCACTGTTCTGGCCCTATAGGAAACACAGTAGAGTAGAAGAGTGCTCTTTACTCAAAAGCAGAGTGTGTTTCTTGTAAGGCGAGCTAGTGTTTGTTTCCCAGTCGTAAACGGAGTTGAATCACATGCATTTTCTGGTCCTTCTAGCAAGAGTTGTTTTCTGCTAAGAACAGTCATGATTGCGCTCCCATTGCCATACTCAGTGCTAATAGCACTCGCGTCTGTGCCCAGCAAGTACATTGTATTGGACTGAAGAGACGCTACTGTTCTTGTCAGTTTCCTAAGCAGAGTTGAAGTAGATATGGCCCGTGTGTCAGAAGCACAGTTCTTTTGTTCTGAGCAAGCTCACTGTTCTGGCCCTATAGGAAACACAGTAGATTAGAAGAGTGCTCTTTTCCCAAAAACAGAGTATGTTTCTTGTAAGGCGAGCTAGTATTTGTTTCCCAGTCAGAAATGGAGTTGAATCACATGCAGTTTCTGCTCCTACAATCATGACTTGTTTTCTGGTAAGAAGAGTCACTATTGCACTCCATTTGCCATACACAGTGCAAATAGCACTAGCATCTGTTCCCAGCAAGTACAGTGTATTGGACTGAAGAGAAGCTACTGTTCTTGTCAGTTTCCTAAGCAGAGTTGAACTAGATATGGCCCGTGTGTCGGAAGCACAGTTCTTTTGTTCTGAGCAAGCTCACTGTTCTGGCCCTATAGGAAACAGAGTAGATTAGAAGAGTGCTCTTTTCTCAAAAGCAGAGTATGTTTCTTGTAAGGCGAGGTAGTATTTGTTTCCCAGTCAGAAATGGAGTTGAATCACATACAGTTTCTGCTCCTACAAGCAAGAGTTGTTTTCTGGTAAGAAGAGTCACTATTTCGCTCCATTTGAAATACACAGTGCAAATAGCACTAGCGTCTGTTCCCAGCATGTACAGTGTATTGGACTGAAGAGAAGCTACTCTTCTTGTCAGTTTCCTAAGCAGAGTTGAACTAGATATGGCCCGTGTGTCGGACACACAGTTCCTTTTTTCTGAGCAAGCTCACTGTTCTGGCACTATAGGAATCACAGTAGAGTAGAAGAGTGCTCTTTATTCAAAAGCAGAGTGTGTTTCTTGTAAGGCGAGCTAGTGTTTGTTTCCCAGTTGTAAACGGAGTTGAATCACATGCAGTTTCTGGTCCTACTAGCAAGAGTTGTTTTCTGCTAAGAACAGTCACAATTGCGCTCCCATTGCCATACTCAGTGCAAATAGCATTCGCGTCTGTTCCCAGCAAGTACAGTGTATTGGACTGAAGAGAAGCTACTGTTCTTGTCAGTTTCCTATGCAGAGTTGAACTAGATATTGCCCGTGTGTCGGAAGCACAGTTCCTTTGTTCTGAGCAAGCTCACTGTTCTGGCCCTATAGGAAACACAGTAGATTAGAAGAGTGCTCTTTTCTCAAAAGCAGAGTGTGTTTCTTGTAAGACGAGCTAGTATTTGTTTCCCAGTCAGAAATGGAGTTGAATCACATGCAGTTTCTGGTCCTATGAGCAAGAGTTGTTTTCTGGTAAGAAGATTCACTATTGCGCTCCATTTGCTCCATTTGCCATACACAGTGCAAATAGCACTAGCGACTGTTCCCAGCAAGTACAGTGTTTTGGACTGAAGAGAAGCTACTGTTCTTGTCAGTTTCCTAAGCAGAGTTGAACTAGATATGGCCCATGTGTAGGAAGCACAGTTCCTTTGTTCTGAGCAAGCTCACTGATCTGACCATATAGGAAACACAGTAGATTAGAAGAGTGCTCTTTTCTCAAAAGCAGAGTGTGTTTCTTGTAAGGCGAGCTAGTATTTGTTTCCCAGTCGTAAACGGAGTTGATTCACATGGAGATTCTGGTCCTACTAGCAAGAATTGTTTCCTGCTAAGAACAGTCACGATTGACTCCCATTGCCATACACAGTGCAAATAGCACTCGCGTCTGTTCCCAGCAAGTACAGTGGATTGGACTGAAGAGAAGCTACTGTTCTTGTCAGTTTCCTAAGCAGAGTTGCACTAGAAATGGCCCGTGTGTCCGAAGCACAGATCTTTTGTTCTGAGCAAGCTCACTGTTCTGGCCCTATAGGAAACACAGTAGATTAGAAGAGTGCTCTTTTCTCAAAAGCAGAGTATGTTTCTTGTAAGGCGAGCTAGTATTTGTTTCCCAGTCAGAAATGGAGTTGAATCACATGCAGTTTCTGCTCCTACAAGCTTGACTTGTTTTCTGGTACGAAGAGTCACTATTGCACTCCATTTGCCATAGACAGTGCAAATAGCACTAGCGTCTGTTCCAAGCAAGTACAGTGTATTGGACTGAAGAGAAGCTACTGTTCTTGTCAGTTTCCTAAGGAGAGTTGATCTAGATATGGCCCGTGTGTCGGAAGAACAGTTCCTTTGTTCTGAGCAAGCTCACTGTTCTGGCCCTATAGGAAACACAGTAGATTAGAAGAGTGCTTTTTTCTCAAAAGCAGAGTGTGTTTCTTGCAAGGCGAGATAGTATTTGTTTCCCAGTCAGAAATGGAGTTGAATCACATGCAGTTTCTGCTCCTACAAGCAAGAGTTGTTTTCTGGTAAGAAGAGTCACTATTGAGTTCCATTTGCCATACACAGTGCAAATAGCTCTAGTGTCTGTTCCCAGTAATTACAGTGTATTGGACTGAAGAGACGCTACTGTTCTTGTCAGTTTCCTAAGCAGAGTTGAACTAGATATGGCCCATGTGTTGGACGCACAGTTCTATTGTTCTGAGCAAGCTCACTGTTGTGGCCCTATAGGAAACACAGTAGATTAGAAGAGTGCTCTTTTCTCAAAAGCAGAGTGTGTTTCTTGTAAGGCGAGCTAGTATTTGTTTCCCAGTCAGAAATGGAGTTGAATCACATGCAGTTTCTGCTCCTACAAGCATGACTTGTTTTCTGGTACGAAGAGTCACTATTGCACTCCATTTGCCATAGACAGTGCAAATAGCACTAGCGTCTGTTCCCAGCAAGTACAGTGTATTGGACTGAAGAGAAGCTACTGTTCTTGTCAGTTTCCTAAGCAGAGTTGATCTAGATATGGCCCGTGTGTCGGAAGAACAGTTCCTTTGTTCTGAGCAAGCTCACTGTTCTGGCCCTATAGGAAACACAGTAGATTAGAAGAGTGCTTTTTTCTCAAAAGCAGAGTGTGTTTCTTGCAAGACGAGATAGTATTTGTTTCCCAGTCAGAAATGGAGTTGAATCACATGCAGTTTCTGCTCCTAGGAGCAAGAGTTGTTTTCTGGTAAGAAGAGTCACTATTGAGTTCCATTTGCCATACACAGTGCAAATAGCTCTAGTGTCTGTTCCCAGTAATTACAGTGTATTGGACTGAAAAGACGCTACTGTTCTTGTCAGTTTCCTAAGCAGAGTTGAACTAGATATGGCCCGTGTGTCGGAAGAACAGTTCCTTTGTTCTGAGCAAGCTCACTGTTCTGGCCCTATAGGAAACACAGTAGATTAGAGGAGTGCTCTTTTCTCAAAAGCAGAGTGTGTTTCTTGTAAGGCGAGCTAGTATTTGTTTCCCGGTCAGAAATGGAGTTGAATCACATGCAGTTTCTGGTCCTATGAGCAAGAGTTGTTTTCTGGTAAGAAGATTCACTATTGCGCTCCATTTGCTCCATTTGCCATACACAGTGCAAATAGCACTAGCGACTGTTCCCAGCAAGTACAGTGTTTTGGACTGAAGAGAAGCTACTGTTCTTGTCAGTTTCCTAAGCAGAGTTGAACTAGATATGGCCCGTGTGTCGGAAGAACAGTTCCTTTGTTCTGAGCAAGCTCACTGTTTTGGCCCTATAGGAAACACAGTAGATTAGAAGAGTGCTTTTTTCTCAAAAGCAGAGTGTGTTTCTTGCAAGGCGAGCTAGTATTTGTTTCCCAGTCAGAAATGGAGTTGAATCACATGCAGTTTCTGCTCCTACATCAAGAGTTGTTTTCTGGTAAGAAGAGTCACTATTGAGTTCCATATGTCATACACAATGCAAATAGCACTACCATCTGTTCCCAGCAAGTACAGTGTATTGGACTGAAGAGAAGCTACTGTTCTTGTCAGTTTCCTACGCAGAGTTGAACTAGATAGGGCCCGGGTTTCAAAGGCACAGTTCTTTTGTTCTGAGCAAGCTCACTGTTCTGGCCCTATAGGAAACACAGTAGAGTAGAAGAGTGCTCTTTACTCAAAAGCAGAGTGTGTTTCTTGTAAGGCGAGCTAGTGTTTGTTTCCCAGTCGTAAACGGAGTTGAATCACATGCATTTTCTGGTCCTTCTAGTAAGAGTTGTTTTCTGCTAAGAACAGTCACGATTGCGCTCCCATTGCCATACTCAGTGCTAATAGCACTCGCGTCTGTGCCCAGCAAGTACATTGTATTGGACTGAAGAGACGCTACTGTTCTTGTCAGTTTCCTAAGCAGAGTTGAAGTAGATATGGCCCGTGTGTCGGAAGCACAGTTCTTTTGTTCTGAGCAAGCTCACTGTTCTGGCCCTATAGGAAACACAGTAGATTAGAAGAGTGCTCTTTTCCCAAAAACAGAGTATGTTTCTTGTAAGGCGAGCTAGTATTTGTTTCCCAGTCAGAAATGGAGTTGAATCACATGCAGTTTCTGCTCCTACAATCATGACTTGTTTTCTGGTAAGAAGAGTCACTATTGCACTCCATTTGCCATACACAGTGCAAATAGCACTAGCGTCTGTTCCCAGCAAGTACAGTGTATTGGACTGAAGAGAAGCTACTGTTCTTGTCAGTTTCCTAAGCAGAGTTGAACTAGATATGGCCCGTGTGTCGGAAGCACAGTTCTTTTGTTCTGAGCAAGCTCACTGTTCTGGCCCTATAGGAAACACAGTAGATTAGAAGAGTGCTCTTTTCTCAAAAGCAGAGTATGTTTCTTGTAAGGCGAGCTAGTATTTGTTTCCCAGTCAGAAATGGAGTTGAATCACATGCAGTTTCTGCTCCTTCAAGCAAGAGTTGTTTTCTGGTAAGAAGAGTCACTATTGAGCTCCATTTGCCATACACAGTGCAAATAGCACTAGCGTCTGTTCCCAGCAAGTACAGTGTATTGGACTGAAGAGAAGCTACTGTTCTTGTCAGTTTCCTAAGCAGAGTTGAACTAGATATTGCCCGTGTGTCGGAAGCACAGTTCCTTTGTTCTGAGCAAGCTCACTGTTCTGGCCCTATAGGAAACACAGTAGATTAGAAGAGTGCTCTTTTGTCAAAAGCAGAGAGTGTTTCTTGTAAGGCGAGCTAGTATTTGTTTCCCAGTCAGAAATGGAGTTGAATCACATGCAGTTTCTGGTCCTATGAGCAAGAGTTGTTTTCTGGTAAGAAGATTCACTATTGCACTCCATTTGCTCCATTTGCCATACACAGTGCAAATAGCACTAGCGACTGTTCCCAGCAAGTACAGTGTTTTGGACTGAAGAGAAGCTACTGTTCTTGTCAGTTTCCTAAGCAGAGTTGAACTAGATATGGCCCATGTGTAGGAAGCACAGTTCCTTTGTTCTGAGCAAGCTCACTGATCTGACCATATAGGAAACACAGTAGATTAGAAGAGTGCTCTTTTCTCAAAAGCAGAGTGTGTTTCTTGTAAGGCGAGCTAGTATTTGTTTCCCAGTCGTAAACGGAGTTGAATCACATGGAGATTCTGGTCCTACTAGCAAGAATTGTTTCCTGCTAAGAACAGTCACGATTGACTCCCATTGCCATACACAGTGCAAATAGCACTCGCGTCTGTTCCCAGCAAGTACAGTGGATTGGACTGAAGAGAAGCTACTGTTCTTGTCAGTTTCCTAAGCAGAGTTGCACTAGAAATGGCCCGTGTGTCGGAAGCACAGTTCTTTTGTTCTGAGCAAGCTCACTGTTCTGGCCCTATAGGAAACACAGTAGATTAGAAGAGTGCTCTTTTCTCAAAAGCAGAGTATGTTTCTTGTAAGGCGAGCTAGTATTTGTTTCCCAGTCAGAAATGGAGTTGAATCACATGCAGTTTCTGCTCCTACAAGCTTGACTTGTTTTCTGGTACGAAGAGTCACTATTGCACTCCATTTGCCATAGACAGTGCAAATAGCACTAGCGTCTGTTCCAAGCAAGTACAGTGTATTGGACTGAAGAGAAGCTACTGTTCTTGTCAGTTTCCTAAGCAGAGTTGATCTTGATATGGCCCGTGTGTCGGAAGAACAGTTCCTTTGTTCTGAGCAAGCTCACTGTTCTGGCCCTATAGGAAACAAAGTAGATTAGAAGAGTGCTTTTTTCTCAAAAGCAGAGTGTGTTTCTTGCAAGGCGAGATAGTATTTGTTTCCCAGTCAGAAATGGAGTTGAATCACATGCAGTTTCTGCTCCTACAAGCAAGAGTTGTTTTCTGGTAAGAAGAGTCACTATTGAGTTCCATTTGCCATACACAGTGCAAATAGCTCTAGTGTCTGTTCCCAGTAATTACAGTGTATTGGACTGAAGAGACGCTACTGTTCTTGTCAGTTTCCTAAGCAGAGTTGAACTAGATATGGCCCGTGTGTTGGACGCACAGTTCTATTGTTCTGAGCAAGCTCACTGTTGTGGCCCTATAGGAAACACAGTAGATTAGAAGAGTGCTCTTTTCTCAAAAGCAGAGTGTGTTTCTTGTAAGGCGAGCTAGTATTTGTTTCCCAGTCAGAAATGGAGTTGAATCACAAGCAGTTTCTGCTCCTACAAGCATGACTTGTTTTCTAGTACGAAGAGTCACTATTGCACTCCATTTGCCATAGACAGTGCAAATAGCACTAGCGTCTGTTCCCAGCAAGTACAGTGTATTGGACTGAAGAGAAGCTACTGTTCTTGTCAGTTTCCTAAGCAGAGTTGATCTAGATATGGCCCGTGTGTCGGAAGAACAGTTCCTTTGTTCTGAGCAAGCTCACTGTTCTGGCCCTATAGGAAACACAGTAGATTAGAAGAGTGCTTTTTTCTCAAAAGCAGAGTGTGTTTCTTGCAAGACGAGATAGTATTTGTTTCCCAGTCAGAAATGGAGTTGAATCACATGCAGTTTCTGCTCCTAGGAGCAAGAGTTGTTTTCTGGTAAGAAGAGTCACTATTGAGTTCCATTTGCCATACACAGTGCAAATAGCTCTAGTGTCTGTTCCCAGTAATTACAGTGTATTGGACTGAAGAGACGCTACTGTTCTTGTCAGTTTCCTAAGCAGAGTTGAACTAGATATGGCCCGTGTGTCGGAAGAACAGTTCCTTTGTTCTGAGCAAGCTCACTGTTCTGGCCCTATAGGAAACACAGTAGATTAGAGGAGTGCTCTTTTCTCAAAAGCAGAGTGTGTTTCTTGTAAGGCGAGCTAGTATTTGTTTCCCAGTCAGAAATGGAGTTGAATCACATGCAGTTTCTGGTCCTATGAGCAAGAGTTGTTTTCTGGTAAGAAGATTCACTATTGCGCTCCATTTGCTCCATTTGCCATACACAGTGCAAATAGCACTAGCGACTGTTCCCAGCAAGTACAGTGTTTTGGACTGAAGAGAAGCTACTGTTCTTGTCAGTTTCCTAAGCAGAGTTGAACTAGATATGGCCCATGTGTAGGAAGCACAGTTCCTTTGTTCTGAGCAAGCTCACTGATCTGACCATATAGGAAACACAGTAGATTAGAAGAGTGCTCTTTTCTCAAAAGCAGAGTGTGTTTCTTGTAAGGCGAGCTAGTATTTGTTTCCCAGTCGTAAACGGAGTTGAATCACATGGAGATTCTGGTCCTACTAGCAAGAATTGTTTCCTGCTAAGAACAGTCACGATTGACTCCCATTGCCATACACAGTGCAAATAGCACTCGCGTCTGTTCCCAGCAAGTACAGTGGATTGGACTGAAGAGAAGCTACTGTTCTTGTCAGTTTCCTAAGCAGAGTTGCACTAGAAATGGCCCGTGTGTCGGAAGCACAGTTCTTTTGTTCTGAGCAAGCTCACTGTTCTGGCCCTATAGGAAACACAGTAGATTAGAAGAGTGCTCTTTTCTCAAAAGCAGAGTATGTTTCTTGTAAGGCGAGCTAGTATTTGTTTCCCAGTCAGAAATGGAGTTGAATCACATGCAGTTTCTGCTCCTACAAGCTTGACTTGTTTTCTGGTACGAAGAGTCACTATTGCACTCCATTTGCCATAGACAGTGCAAATAGCACTAGCGTCTGTTCCCAGCAAGTACAGTGTATTGGACTGAAGAGAAGCTACTGTTCTTGTCAGTTTCCTAAGCAGAGTTGATCTAGATATGGCCCGTGTGTCGGAAGAACAGTTCCTTTGTTCTGAGCAAGCTCACTGTTCTGGCCCTATAGGAAACACAGTAGATTAGAAGAGTGCTTTTTTCTCAAAAGCAGAGTGTGTTTCTTGCAAGGCGAGATAGTATTTGTTTCCCAGTCAGAAATGGAGTTGAATCACATGCAGTTTCTGCTCCTACAAGCAAGAGTTGTTTTCTGGTAAGAAGAGTCACTATTGAGTTCCATTTGCCATACACAGTGCAAATAGCTCTAGTGTCTGTTCCCAGTAATTACACTGTATTGGACTGAAGAGACGCTACTGTTCTTGTCAGTTTCCTAAGCAGAGTTGAACTAGATATGGCCCGTGTGTTGGACGCACAGTTCTATTGTTCTGAGCAAGCTCACTGTTGTGGCCCTATAGGAAACACAGTAGATTAGAAGAGTGCTCTTTTCTCAAAAGCAGAGTATGTTTCTTGTAAGGCGAGCTAGTATTTGTTTCCCAGTCAGAAATGGAGTTGAATCACAAGCAGTTTCTGCTCCTACAAGCAAGAGTTGTTTTTTGGTAAGAAGAGTCACTATTGCGCTCCATTTGCAATACACAGTGCAAATAGCAATAGCGTCTGTTCCCAGCAAGTACATTGTATTGGACTGAAGAGAAGCTACTGTTCTTGTCAGTTTCCTATGCAGACTTGAACTAGATATTGCCCGTGTGTCGGAAGCACAGTTCCTTTGTTCTGAGCAAGCTCACTGTTCTGGCCCTATAGGAAACACAGTAGATTAGAAGAGTGCTCTTTTGTCAAAAGCAGAGTGTGTTTCTTGTAAGGCGAGCTAGTATTTGTTTCCCAGTCAGAAATGGAGTTGAATCACATGCAGTTTCTGGTCCTATGAGCAAGAGTTGTTTTCTGGTAAGAAGATTCACTATTGCGCTCCATTTGCTCCATTTGCCATACACAGTGCAAATAGCACTAGCGACTGTTCCCAGCAAGTACAGTGTATTGGACTGAAGAGAAGCTACTGTTCTTGTCAGTTTCCTAAGCAGAGTTGAACTAGATATGGCCCATGTGTAGGAAGCACAGTTCCTTTGTTCTGAGCAAGCTCACTGATCTGACCATATAGGAAACACAGTAGATTAGAAGAGTGCTCTTTTCTCAAAAGCAGAGTGTGTTTCTTGTAAGGCGAGCTAGTATTTGTTTCCCAGTCGTAAACGGAGTTGAATCACATGGAGATTCTGGTCCTACTAGCAAGAATTGTTTCCTGCTAAGAACAGTCACGATTGACTCCCATTGCCATACACAGTGCAAATAGCACTCGCGTCTGTTCCCAGCAAGTACAGTGGATTGGACTGAAGAGAAGCTACTGTTCTTGTCAGTTTCCTAAGCAGAGTTGCACTAGAAATGGCCCGTGTGTCGGAAGCACAGTTCTTTTGTTCTGAGCAAGCTCACTGTTCTGGCCCTATAGGAAACACAGTAGAGTAGAAGAGTGCTCTTTTCTCAAAAGCAGAGTATGTTTCTTGTAAGGCGAGCTAGTATTTGTTTCCCAGTCAGAAATGGAGTTGAATCACATGCAGTTTCTGCTCCTACAAGCTTGACTTGTTTTCTGGTACGAAGAGTCACTATTGCACTCCATTTGCCATAGACAGTGCAAATAGCACTAGCGTCTGTTCCCAGCAAGTACAGTGTATTGGACTGAAGAGAAGCTACTGTTCTTGTCAGTTTCCTAAGCAGAGTTGATCTAGATATGGCCCGTGTGTCGGAAGAACAGTTCCTTTGTTCTGAGCAAGCTCACTGTTCTGGCCCTATAGGAAACACAGTAGATTAGAAGAGTGCTTTTTTCTCAAAAGCAGAGTGTGTTTCTTGCAAGGCGAGATAGTATTTGTTTCCCAGTCAGAAATGGAGTTGAATCACATGCAGTTTCTGCTCCTACAAGCCAGAGTTGTTTTCTGGTAAGAAGAGTCACTATTGAGTTCCATTTGCCATACACAGTGCAAATAGCTCTAGTGTCTGTTCCCAGTAATTACAGTGTATTGGACTGAAGAGACGCTACTGTTCTTGTCAGTTTCCTAAGCAGAGTTGAACTAGATATGGCCCGTGTGTTGGACGCACAGTTCTATTGTTCTGAGCAAGCTCACTGTTCTGGCCCTATAGGAAACACAGTAGATTAGAAGAGTGCTCTTTTCTCAAAAGCAGAGTGTGTTTCTTGTAAGGCGAGCTAGTATTTGTTTCCCAGTCAGAAATGGAGTTGAATCACATGCAGTTTCTGCTCCTACAAGCATGACTTGTTTTCTGGTACGAAGAGTCACTATTGCACTCCATTTGCCATAGACAGTGCAAATAGCACTAGCGTCTGTTCCTAGCAAGTACAGTGTATTGGACTGAAGAGAAGCTACTGTTCTTGTCAGTTTCCTAAGCAGAGTTGATCTAGATATGGCCCGTGTGTCGGAAGAACAGTTCCTTTGTTCTGAGCAAGCTCACTGTTCTGGCCCTATAGGAAACACAGTAGATTAGAAGAGTGCTTTTTTCTCAAAAGCAGAGTGTGTTTCTTGCAAGACGAGATAGTATTTGTTTCCCAGTCAGAAATGGAGTTGAATCACATGCAGTTTCTGCTCCTAGGAGCAAGAGTTGTTTTCTGGTAAGAAGAGTCACTATTGAGTTCCATTTGCCATACACAGTGCAAATAGCTCTAGTGTCTGTTCCCAGTAATTACAGTGTATTGGACTGAAGAGACGCTACTGTTCTTGTCAGTTTCCTAAGCAGAGTTGAACTAGATATGGCCCGTGTGTCAGAAGAACAGTTCCTTTGTTCTGAGCAAGCTCACTGTTCTGGCCCTATAGGAAACACAGTAGATTAGAGGAGTGCTCTTTTCTCAAAAGCAGAGTGTGTTTCTTGTAAGGCGAGCTAGTATTTGTTTCCCAGTCAGAAATGGAGTTGAATCACATGCAGTTTCTGGTCCTATGAGCAAGAGTTGTTTTCTGGTAAGAAGATTCACTATTGCGCTCCATTTGCTCCATTTGCCATACACAGTGCAAATAGCACTAGCGACTGTTCCCAGCAAGTACAGTGTTTTGGACTGAAGAGAAGCTACTGTTCTTGTCAGTTTCCTAAGCAGAGTTGAACTAGATATGGCCCATGTGTAGGAAGCACAGTTCCTTTGTTCTGAGCAAGCTCACTGATCTGACCATATAGGAAACACAGTAGATTTGAAGAGTGCTCTTTTCTCAAAAGCAGAGTGTGTTTCTTGTAAGGCGAGCTAGTATTTGTTTCCCAGTCGTAAACGGAGTTGAATCACATGGAGATTCTGGTCCTACTAGCAAGAATTGTTTCCTGCTAAGAACAGTCACGATTGACTCCCATTGCCATACACAGTGCAAATAGCACTCGCGTCTGTTCCCAGCAAGTACAGTGGATTGGACTGAAGAGAAGCTACTGTTCTTGTCAGTTTCCTAAGCAGAGTTGCACTAGAAATGGCCCGTGTGTCGGAAGCACAGTTCTTTTGTTCTGAGCAAGCTCACTGTTCTGGCCCTATAGGAAACACAGTAGATTAGAAGAGTGCTCTTTTCTCAAAAGCAGAGTATGTTTCTTGTAAGGCGAGCTAGTATTTGTTTCCCAGTCAGAAATGGAGTTGAATCACATGCAGTTTCTGCTCCTACAAGCTTGACTTGTTTTCTGGTACGAAGAGTCACTATTGCACTCCATTTGCCATAGACAGTGCAAATAGCACTAGCGTCTGTTCCCAGCAAGTACAGTGTATTGGACTGAAGAGAAGCTACTGTTCTTGTCACTTTCCTAAGCAGAGTTGAACTAGATATGGCCCGTGTGTCGGAAGCACAGTTCTTTTTTTCTGAGCAAGCTCACTGTTCTGGCCCTATAGGAAACACAGTAGATTAGAAGAGTGCTCTTTTCTCAAAAGCAGAGTATGTTTTTTGTAAGGCGAGCTAGTATTTGTTTCCCAGTCAGAAATGGAGTTGAATCACATGCAGTTTCTGCTCCTACGAGCAAGAGTTGTTTTCTGGTAAGAAGAGTCACTATTGTGCTCCATTTGCCATACACAGTGCAAATAGCACTAGCGTCTGTTCCCAGCAAGTACAGTGTATTGGACTGAAGAGAAGCTACTATTCTTGTCAGTTTTCTAAGCAGAGTTGAACTAGATATGGCCCGTGTGTCGGAAGCACAGTTCCTTTGTTCTGAGCAAGCTCACTGTTCTGGCACAAATGAAACACAGTAGAGTAGAAGAGTGCTCTTTTCTCAAAAGCAGAGTATGTTTCTTGTAAGGAGAGCTAGTATTTGTTTCCCATTCAGAAATGGAGTTGAATCACATGCAGGTTCTGCTCCTACAAGCAAGAGTTGTTTTCTGGTAAGAAGAGTCACTATTGAGCTCCATTTGCCATACACAGTGCAAATAGCACTATCGTCTGTTCCCAGCAAGTACAGTGTATTGGACTGAAGAGAAGCTACTGTTCTTGTCAGTTTCCTAAGCAGAGTTGAACTAGATATGGCCCGTGTGTCGGAAGCACAGTTCCTTTGTTCTGAGCAAGCTCACTCTTCTGGCCATATAGGAATCACAGTAGAGTAGAAGAGTGCTCTTTTCTCAAAAGCACAGTGTGTTTCTTGTAAGGGGAACTAGTATTTGTTTCCCAGTCAGAAATGGAGTTGAATCACATGCAGTTTCTGGTCCTATGAGCAAGAGTTGTTTTCTGGTAAGAAGATTCACTATTGCGCTCCATTTGCCATACACAGTGCAAATAGCACTAGCGACTGTTCCCAGCAAGTACAGTGTATTGGACTGAAGAGAAGCTACTGTTCTTGTCAGTTTCCTAAGCAGAGTTGAACTAGAAATGGCCCGTGTGTCGGAAGCACAGTTCCTTTGTTCTGAGCAAGCTCACTGATCTGACCATATAGGAAACACAGTAGATTAGAAGAGTGCTCTTTTCTCAAAAGCAGAGTGTGTTTCTTGTAAGGCGAGCTAGTGTTTGTTTCCCAGTCGTAAACGGAGTTGAATCACATGCAATTTCTGGTCCTACTAGCAAGAGTTGTTTTCTGCTAAGAACAGTCACGATTGACTCCCATTGCCATACACAGTGCAAATAGCACTCGCGTCTGTTCCCAGCAAGTACAGTGTATTGGACTGAAGAGAAGCTACTGTTCTTGTCAGTTTCCTAAGCAGAGTTGCACTAGAAATGGCCCGTGTGTCGGAAGCACAGTTCTTTTGTTCTGAGCAAGCTCACTGTTCTTGCCCTATAGGAAACACAATAGATTAGAAGAGTGCTCTTTTCTCAAAAGCAGAGTATGTTTCTTGTAAGGCGAGCTAGTGATTGTTTCCCAGTCGTAAACGGAGTTGAATCACATGCAGTTTCTGGTCCTACTAGCAAGAGTTGTTTTCTGCTAAGAACAGTCACGATTGCGCTCCCATTGCCATACTCAGTGGAAATAGCTTTCGCGTCTGTGCCCAGCAAGTACAGTGTATTGGACTGAAGAGAAGCTACTGTTCTTGTCACTTTCCTAAGCAGAGTTGAACTAGATATGGCCCGTGTGTCGGAAGCACAGTTCTTTTTTTCTGAGCAAGCTCACTGTTCTGGCCCTATAGGAAACACAGTAGATTAGAAGAGTGCTCTTTTCTCAAAAGCAGAGTATGTTTCTTGTAAGGCGAGCTAGTATTTGTTTCCCAGTCAGAAAGGGAGTTGAATCACATGCAGTTTCTGCTCCTACGAGCAAGAGTTGTTTTCTGGTAAGAAGAGTCACTATTGTGCTCCATTTGCCATACACAGTGCAAATAGCACTAGCGTCTGTTCCCAGCAAGTACAGTGTATTGGACTGAAGAGAAGCTACTATTCTTGTCAGTTTTCTAAGCAGAGTTGAACTAGATATGGCCCGTGTGTCAGAAGCACAGTTCCTTTGTTCTGAGCAAGCTCACTGTTCTGGCACAAATGAAACACAGTAGAGTAGAAGAGTGCTCTTTTCTCAAAAGCAGAGTATGTTTCTTGTAAGGCGAGCTAGTATTTGTTTCCCAGTCAGAAAGGGAGTTGAATCACATGCAGTTTCTGCTCCTACGAGCAAGAGTTGTTTTCTGGTAAGAAGAGTCACTATTGAGTTCCATTTGCCATACACAGTGCAAATAGCTCTAGTGTCTGTTCCCAGTAATTACAGTGTATTGGACTGAAGAGACGCTACTGTTCTTGTCAGTTTCCTAAGCAGAGTTGAACTAGATATGGCCCGTGTGTTGGACGCACAGTTCTATTGTTCTGAGCAAGCTCACTGTTGTGGCCCTATAGGAAACACAGTAGATTAGAAGAGTGCTCTTTTCCCAAAAACAGAGTATGTTTCTTGTAAGGCGAGCTAGTATTTGTTTCCCAGTCAGAAATGGAGTTGAATCACATGCAGTTTCTGCTCCTACAATCATGACTTGTTTTCTGGTAAGAAGAGTCACTATTGCACTCCATTTGCCATACACAGTGCAAATAGCACTAGCGTCTGTTCCCAGCAAGTACAGTGTATTGGACTGAAGAGAAGCTACTGTTCTTGTCAGTTTCCTAAGCAGAGTTGAACTAGATATGGCCCGTGTGTCGGAAGCACAGTTCTTTTGTTCTGAGCAAGCTCACTGTTCTGGCCCTATAGGAAACACAGTAGATTAGAAGAGTGCTCTTTTCTCAAAAGCAGAGTATGTTTCTTGTAAGGCGAGCTAGTATTTGTTTCCCAGTCAGAAATGGAGTTGAATCACATGCAGTTTCTGCTCCTTCAAGCAAGAGTTGTTTTCTGGTAAGAAGAGTCACTATTGAGCTCCATTTGCCATACACAGTGCAAATAGCACTAGCGTCTGTTCCCAGCAAGTACAGTGTATTGGACTGAAGAGAAGCTACTGTTCTTGTCAGTTTCCTAAGCAGAGTTGAACTAGATATTGCCCGTGTGTCGGAAGCACAGTTCCTTTGTTCTGAGCAAGCTCACTGTTCTGGCCCTATAGGAAACACAGTAGATTAGAAGAGTGCTCTTTTGTCAAAAGCAGAGAGTGTTTCTTGTAAGGCGAGCTAGTATTTGTTTCCCAGTCAGAAATGGAGTTGAATCACATGCAGTTTCTGGTCCTATGAGCAAGAGTTGTTTTCTGGTAAGAAGATTCACTATTGCACTCCATTTGCTCCATTTGCCATACACAGTGCAAATAGCACTAGCGACTGTTCCCAGCAAGTACAGTGTTTTGGACTGAAGAGAAGCTACTGTTCTTGTCAGTTTCCTAAGCAGAGTTGAACTAGATATGGCCCATGTGTAGGAAGCACAGTTCCTTTGTTCTGAGCAAGCTCACTGATCTGACCATATAGGAAACACAGTAGATTAGAAGAGTGCTCTTTTCTCAAAAGCAGAGTGTGTTTCTTGTAAGGCGAGCTAGTATTTGTTTCCCAGTCGTAAACGGAGTTGAATCACATGGAGATTCTGGTCCTACTAGCAAGAATTGTTTCCTGCTAAGAACAGTCACGATTGACTCCCATTGCCATACACAGTGCAAATAGCACTCGCGTCTGTTCCCAGCAAGTACAGTGGATTGGACTGAAGAGAAGCTACTGTTCTTGTCAGTTTCCTAAGCAGAGTTGCACTAGAAATGGCCCGTGTGTCGGAAGCACAGTTCTTTTGTTCTGAGCAAGCTCACTGTTCTGGCCCTATAGGAAACACAGTAGATTACAAGAGTGCTCTTTTCTCAAAAGCAGAGTATGTTTCTTGTAAGGCGAGCTAGTATTTGTTTCCCAGTCAGAAATGGAGTTGAATCACATGCAGTTTCTGCTCCTACAAGCTTGACTTGTTTTCTGGTACGAAGAGTCACTATTGCACTCCATTTGCCATAGACAGTGCAAATAGCACTAGCGTCTGTTCCCAGCAAGTACAGTGTATTGGACTGAAGAGAAGCTACTGTTCTTGTCAGTTTCCTAAGCAGAGTTGATCTTGATATGGCCCGTGTGTCGGAAGAACAGTTCCTTTGTTCTGAGCAAGCTCACTGTTCTGGCCCTATAGGAAACAAAGTAGATTAGAAGAGTGCTTTTTTCTCAAAAGCAGAGTGTGTTTCTTGCAAGGCGAGATAGTATTTGTTTCCCAGTCAGAAATGGAGTTGAATCACATGCAGTTTCTGCTCCTACAAGCAAGAGTTGTTTTCTGGTAAGAAGAGTCACTATTGAGTTCCATTTGCCATACACAGTGCAAATAGCTCTAGTGTCTGTTCCCAGTAATTACAGTGTATTGGACTGAAGAGACGCTACTGTTCTTGTCAGTTTCCTAAGCAGAGTTGAACTAGATATGGCCCGTGTGTTGGACGCACAGTTCTATTGTTCTGAGCAAGCTCACTGTTGTGGCCCTATAGGAAACACAGTAGATTAGAAGAGTGCTCTTTTCTCAAAAGCAGAGTGTGTTTCTTGTAAGGCGAGCTAGTATTTGTTTCCCAGTCAGAAATGGAGTTGAATCACAAGCAGTTTCTGCTCCTACAAGCATGACTTGTTTTCTAGTACGAAGAGTCACTATTGCACTCCATTTGCCATAGACAGTGCAAATAGCACTAGCGTCTGTTCCCAGCAAGTACAGTGTATTGGACTGAAGAGAAGCTACTGTTCTTGTCAGTTTCCTAAGCAGAGTTGATCTAGATATGGCCCGTGTGTCGGAAGAACAGTTCCTTTGTTCTGAGCAAGCTCACTGTTCTGGCCCTATAGGAAACACAGTAGATTAGAAGAGTGCTTTTTTCTCAAAAGCAGAGTGTGTTTCTTGCAAGACGAGATAGTATTTGTTTCCCAGTCAGAAATGGAGTTGAATCACATGCAGTTTCTGCTCCTAGGAGCAAGAGTTGTTTTCTGGTAAGAAGAGTCACTATTGAGTTCCATTTGCCATACACAGTGCAAATAGCTCTAGTGTCTGTTCCCAGTAATTACAGTGTATTGGACTGAAGAGACGCTACTGTTCTTGTCAGTTTCCTAAGCAGAGTTGAACTAGATATGGCCCGTGTGTCGGAAGAACAGTTCCTTTGTTCTGAGCAAGCTCACTGTTCTGGCCCTATAGGAAACACAGTAGATTAGAGGAGTGCTCTTTTCTCAAAAGCAGAGTGTGTTTCTTGTAAGGCGAGCTAGTATTTGTTTCCCAGTCAGAAATGGAGTTGAATCACATGCAGTTTCTGGTCCTATGAGCAAGAGTTGTTTTCTGGTAAGAAGATTCACTATTGCGCTCCATTTGCTCCATTTGCCATACACAGTGCAAATAGCACTAGCGACTGTTCCCAGCAAGTACAGTGTTTTGGACTGAAGAGAAGCTACTGTTCTTGTCAGTTTCCTAAGCAGAGTTGAACTAGATATGGCCCATGTGTAGGAAGCACAGTTCCTTTGTTCTGAGCAAGCTCACTGATCTGACCATATAGGAAACACAGTAGATTAGAAGAGTGCTCTTTTCTCAAAAGCAGAGTGTGTTTCTTGTAAGGCGAGCTAGTATTTGTTTCCCAGTCGTAAACGGAGTTGAATCACATGGAGATTCTGGTCCTACTAGCAAGAATTGTTTCCTGCTAAGAACAGTCACGATTGACTCCCATTGCCATACACAGTGCAAATAGCACTCGCGTCTGTTCCCAGCAAGTACAGTGGATTGGACTGAAGAGAAGCTACTGTTCTTGTCAGTTTCCTAAGCAGAGTTGCACTAGAAATGGCCCGTGTGTCGGAAGCACAGTTCTTTTGTTCTGAGCAAGCTCACTGTTCTGGCCCTATAGGAAACACAGTAGATTAGAAGAGTGCTCTTTTCTCAAAAGCAGAGTATGTTTCTTGTAAGGCGAGCTAGTATTTGTTTCCCAGTCAGAAATGGAGTTGAATCACATGCAGTTTCTGCTCCTACAAGCTTGACTTGTTTTCTGGTACGAAGAGTCACTATTGCACTCCATTTGCCATAGACAGTGCAAATAGCACTAGCGTCTGTTCCCAGCAAGTACAGTGTATTGGACTGAAGAGAAGCTACTGTTCTTGTCAGTTTCCTAAGCAGAGTTGATCTAGATATGGCCCGTGTGTCGGAAGAACAGTTCCTTTGTTCTGAGCAAGCTCACTGTTCTGGCCCTATAGGAAACACAGTAGATTAGAAGAGTGCTTTTTTCTCAAAAGCAGAGTGTGTTTCTTGCAAGGCGAGATAGTATTTGTTTCCCAGTCAGAAATGGAGTTGAATCACATGCAGTTTCTGCTCCTACAAGCAAGAGTTGTTTTCTGGTAAGAAGAGTCACTATTGAGTTCCATTTGCCATACACAGTGCAAATACCTCTAGTGTCTGTTCCCAGTAATTACACTGTATTGGACTGAAGAGACGCTACTGTTTTGTCAGTTTCCTAAGCAGAGTTGAACTAGATATGGCCCGTGTGTTGGACGCACAGTTCTATTGTTCTGAGCAAGCTCACTGTTGTGGCCCTATAGGAAACACAGTAGATTAGAAGAGTGCTCTTTTCTCAAAAGCAGAGTATGTTTCTTGTAAGGCGAGCTAGTATTTGTTTCCCAGTCAGAAATGGAGTTGAATCACAAGCAGTTTCTGCTCCTACAAGCAAGAGTTGTTTTTTGGTAAGAAGAGTCACTATTGCGCTCCATTTGCAATACACAGTGCAAATAGCAATAGCGTCTGTTCCCAGCAAGTACATTGTATTGGACTGAAGAGAAGCTACTGTTCTTGTCAGTTTCCTATGCAGAGTTGAACTAGATATTGCCCGTGTGTCGGAAGCACAGTTCCTTTGTTCTGAGCAAGCTCACTGTTCTGGCCCTATAGGAAACACAGTAGATTAGAAGAGTGCTCTTTTGTCAAAAGCAGAGTGTGTTTCTTGTAAGGCGAGCTAGTATTTGTTTCCCAGTCAGAAATGGAGTTGAATCACATGCAGTTTCTGGTCCTATGAGCAAGAGTTGTTTTCTGGTAAGAAGATTCACTATTGCGCTCCATTTGCTCCATTTGCCATACACAGTGCAAATAGCACTAGCGACTGTTCCCAGCAAGTACAGTGTATTGGACTGAAGAGAAGCTACTGTTCTTGTCAGTTTCCTAAGCAGAGTTGAACTAGATATGGCCCATGTGTAGGAAGCACAGTTCCTTTGTTCTGAGCAAGCTCACTGATCTGACCATATAGGAAACACAGTAGATTAGAAGAGTGCTCTTTTCTCAAAAGCAGAGTGTGTTTCTTGTAAGGCGAGCTAGTATTTGTTTCCCAGTCGTAAACGGAGTTGAATCACATGGAGATTCTGGTCCTACTAGCAAGAATTGTTTCCTGCTAAGAACAGTCACGATTGACTCCCATTGCCATACACAGTGCAAATAGCACTCGCGTCTGTTCCCAGCAAGTACAGTGGATTGGACTGAAGAGAAGCTACTGTTCTTGTCAGTTTCCTAAGCAGAGTTGCACTAGAAATGGCCCGTGTGTCGGAAGCACAGTTCTTTTGTTCTGAGCAAGCTCACTGTTCTGGCCCTATAGGAAACACAGTAGAGTAGAAGAGTGCTCTTTTCTCAAAAGCAGAGTATGTTTCTTGTAAGGCGAGCTAGTATTTGTTTCCCAGTCAGAAATGGAGTTGAATCACATGCAGTTTCTGCTCCTACAAGCTTGACTTGTTTTCTGGTACGAAGAGTCACTATTGCACTCCATTTGCCATAGACAGTGCAAATAGCACTAGCGTCTGTTCCCAGCAAGTACAGTGTATTGGACTGAAGAGAAGCTACTGTTCTTGTCAGTTTCCTAAGCAGAGTTGATCTAGATATGGCCCGTGTGTCGGAAGAACAGTTCCTTTGTTCTGAGCAAGCTCACTGTTCTGGCCCTATAGGAAACACAGTAGATTAGAAGAGTGCTTTTTTCTCAAAAGCAGAGTGTGTTTCTTGCAAGGCGAGATAGTATTTGTTTCCCAGTCAGAAATGGAGTTGAATCACATGCAGTTTCTGCTCCTACAAGCCAGAGTTGTTTTCTGGTAAGAAGAGTCACTATTGAGTTCCATTTGCCATACACAGTGCAAATAGCTCTAGTGTCTGTTCCCAGTAATTACAGTGTATTGGACTGAAGAGACGCTACTGTTCTTGTCAGTTTCCTAAGCAGAGTTGAACTAGATATGGCCCGTGTTTTGGACGCACAGTTCTATTGTTCTGAGCAAGCTCACTGTTGTGGCCCTATAGGAAACACAGTAGATTAGAAGAGTGCTCTTTTCTCAAAAGCAGAGTGTGTTTCTTGTAAGGCGAGCTAGTATTTGTTTCCCAGTCAGAAATGGAGTTGAATCACATGCAGTTTCTGCTCCTACAAGCATGACTTGTTTTCTGGTACGAAGAGTCACTATTGCACTCCATTTGCCATAGACAGTGCAAATAGCACTAGCGTCTGTTCCTAGCAAGTACAGTGTATTGGACTGAAGAGAAGCTACTGTTCTTGTCAGTTTCCTAAGCAGAGTTGATCTAGATATGGCCCGTGTGTCGGAAGAACAGTTCCTTTGTTCTGAGCAAGCTCACTGTTCTGGCCCTATAGGAAACACAGTAGATTAGAAGAGTGCTTTTTTCTCAAAAGCAGAGTGTGTTTCTTGCAAGACGAGATAGTATTTGTTTCCCAGTCAGAAATGGAGTTGAATCACATGCAGTTTCTGCTCCTAGGAGCAAGAGTTGTTTTCTGGTAAGAAGAGTCACTATTGAGTTCCATTTGCCATACACAGTGCAAATAGCTCTAGTGTCTGTTCCCAGTAATTACAGTGTATTGGACTGAAGAGACGCTACTGTTCTTGTCAGTTTCCTAAGCAGAGTTGAACTAGATATGGCCCGTGTGTCAGAAGAACAGTTCCTTTGTTCTGAGCAAGCTCACTGTTCTGGCCCTATAGGAAACACAGTAGATTAGAGGAGTGCTCTTTTCTCAAAAGCAGAGTGTGTTTCTTGTAAGGCGAGCTAGTATTTGTTTCCCAGTCAGAAATGGAGTTGAATCACATGCAGTTTCTGGTCCTATGAGCAAGAGTTGTTTTCTGGTAAGAAGATTCACTATTGCGCTCCATTTGCTCCATTTGCCATACACAGTGCAAATAGCACTAGCGACTGTTCCCAGCAAGTACAGTGTTTTGGACTGAAGAGAAGCTACTGTTCTTGTCAGTTTCCTAAGCAGAGTTGAACTAGATATGGCCCATGTGTAGGAAGCACAGTTCCTTTGTTCTGAGCAAGCTCACTGATCTGACCATATAGGAAACACAGTAGATTTGAAGAGTGCTCTTTTCTCAAAAGCAGAGTGTGTTTCTTGTAAGGCGAGCTAGTATTTGTTTCCCAGTCGTAAACGGAGTTGAATCACATGGAGATTCTGGTCCTACTAGCAAGAATTGTTTCCTGCTAAGAACAGTCACGATTGACTCCCATTGCCATACACAGTGCAAATAGCACTCGCGTCTGTTCCCAGCAAGTACAGTGGATTGGACTGAAGAGAAGCTACTGTTCTTGTCAGTTTCCTAAGCAGAGTTGCACTAGAAATGGCCCGTGTGTCGGAAGCACAGTTCTTTTGTTCTGAGCAAGCTCACTGTTCTGGCCCTATAGGAAACACAGTAGATTAGAAGAGTGCTCTTTTCTCAAAAGCAGAGTATGTTTCTTGTAAGGCGAGCTAGTATTTGTTTCCCAGTCAGAAATGGAGTTGAATCACATGCAGTTTCTGCTCCTACAAGCTTGACTTGTTTTCTGGTACGAAGAGTCACTATTGCACTCCATTTGCCATAGACAGTGCAAATAGCACTAGCGTCTGTTCCCAGCAAGTACAGTGTATTGGACTGAAGAGAAGCTACTGTTCTTGTCACTTTCCTAAGCAGAGTTGAACTAGATATGGCCCGTGTGTCGGAAGCACAGTTCTTTTTTTCTGAGCAAGCTCACTGTTCTGGCCCTATAGGAAACACAGTAGATTAGAAGAGTGCTCTTTTCTCAAAAGCAGAGTATGTTTCTTGTAAGGCGAGCTAGTATTTGTTTCCCAGTCAGAAATGGAGTTGAATCACATGCAGTTTCTGCTCCTACGAGCAAGAGTTGTTTTCTGGTAAGAAGAGTCACTATTGTGCTCCATTTGCCATACACAGTGCAAATAGCACTAGCGTCTGTTCCCAGCAAGTACAGTGTATTGGACTGAAGAGAAGCTACTATTCTTGTCAGTTTTCTAAGCAGAGTTGAACTAGATATGGCCCGTGTGTCGGAAGCACAGTTCCTTTGTTCTGAGCAAGCTCACTGTTCTGGCACAAATGAAACACAGTAGAGTAGAAGAGTGCTCTTTTCTCAAAAGCAGAGTATGTTTCTTGTAAGGAGAGCTAGTATTTGTTTCCCATTCAGAAATGGAGTTGAATCACATGCAGGTTCTGCTCCTACAAGCAAGAGTTGTTTTCTGGTAAGAAGAGTCACTATTGAGCTCCATTTGCCATACACAGTGCAAATAGCACTATCGTCTGTTCCCAGCAAGTACAGTGTATTGGACTGAAGAGAAGCTACTGTTCTTGTCAGTTTCCTAAGCAGAGTTGAACTAGATATGGCCCGTGTGTCGGAAGCACAGTTCCTTTGTTCTGAGCAAGCTCACTCTTCTGGCCATATAGGAATCACAGTAGAGTAGAAGAGTGCTCTTTTCTCAAAAGCACAGTGTGTTTCTTGTAAGGGGAACTAGTATTTGTTTCCCAGTCAGAAATGGAGTTGAATCACATGCAGTTTCTGGTCCTATGAGCAAGAGTTGTTTTCTGGTAAGAAGATTCACTATTGCGCTCCATTTGCCATACACAGTGCAAATAGCACTAGCGACTGTTCCCAGCAAGTACAGTGTATTGGACTGAAGAGAAGCTACTGTTCTTGTCAGTTTCCTAAGCAGAGTTGAACTAGAAATGGCCCGTGTGTCGGAAGCACAGTTCCTTTGTTCTGAGCAAGCTCACTGATCTGACCATATAGGAAACACAGTAGATTAGAAGAGTGCTCTTTTCTCAAAAGCAGAGTGTGTTTCTTGTAAGGCGAGCTAGTGTTTGTTTCCCAGTCGTAAACGGAGTTGAATCACATGCAATTTCTGGTCCTACTAGCAAGAGTTGTTTTCTGCTAAGAACAGTCACGATTGCGCTCCCATTGCCATACTCAGTGGAAATAGCTTTCGCGTCTGTGCCCAGCAAGTACAGTGTATTGGACTGAAGAGAAGCTACTGTTCTTGTCAGTTTCCTAAGCAGAGTTGAACTAGATATGGCCCGTGTGTCGGAAGCACAGTTCTTTTTTTCTGAGCAAGCTCACTGTTCTGGCCCTATAGGAAACACAGTAGATTAGAAGAGTGCTCTTTTCTCAAAAGCAGAGTATGTTTCTTGTAAGGCGAGCTAGTATTTGTTTCCCAGTCAGAAAGGGAGTTGAATCACATGCAGTTTCTGCTCCTACGAGCAAGAGTTGTTTTCTGGTAAGAAGAGTCACTATTGTGCTCCATTTGCCATACACAGTGCAAATAGCACTAGCGTCTGTTCCCAGCAAGTACAGTGTATTGGACTGAAGAGAAGCTACTATTCTTGTCAGTTTTCTAAGCAGAGTTGAACTAGATATGGCCCGTGTGTCAGAAGCACAGTTCCTTTGTTCTGAGCAAGCTCACTGTTCTGGCACAAATGAAACACAGTAGAGTAGAAGAGTGCTCTTTTCTCAAAAGCAGAGTATGTTTCTTGTAAGGAGAGCTAGTATTTGTTTCCCAGTCAGAAATGGAGTTGAATCACATGCAGGTTCTGCTCCTACAAGCAAGAGTTGTTTTCTGGTAAGAAGAGTCACTATTGAGCTCCATTTGCCATACACAGTGCAAATAGCACTATCGTCTGTTCCCAGCAAGTACAGTGTATTGGACTGAAGAGAAGCTACTGTTCTTGTCAGTTTCCTAAGCAGAGTTGAACTAGATATGGCCCGTGTGTCGGAAGCACAGTTCCTTTGTTCTGAGCAAGCTCACTCTTCTGGCCATATAGGAATCACAGTAGAGTAGAAGAGTGCTCTTTTCTCAAAAGCAGAGTGTGTTTCTTGTAAGGCGACCTACTGTTTGTTTCCCAGTCATAAACGGAGGTGAATCACATGCAGATTCTGGACCTACTAGCAAGAGTTGTTTTCTGCTAAGAAGAGTCACAATTGCGCTCCCATTGCCATACACAGTGCAGATAGCACTCGCGTCTGTGCCCAGCAAGTACAGTGTATTGGACTGAAGAGATGCTACTGTTCTTGTCAGTTTCCTAAGCAGAGTTGAACTAGATATGGCCCGTGTGTCAGAAGCACAGTTCTATTGTTCTGAGCAAGCTCACTGTTCTGGCCCCATAGGAAAAACAGTAGATTAGAAGAGTGCTCTTTTCTCAAAAGCAGAGTGTGTTTCTTGTAAGGCGAGCTAGTATTTGTTTCCCAGTCAGAAATGGAGTTGAATCACATGCAGTTTCTGGTCCTATGAGCAAGAGTTGTTTTCTGGTAAGAAGATTCACTATTGCGCTCCATTTGCCACACACAGTGCAAATAGCACTAGCGACTGTTCCCAGCAAGTACAGTGTATTGGACTGAAGAGAAGCTACTGTTCTTGTCAGTTTCCTAAGCAGAGTTGAACTAGATATGGCCCGTGTGTCGGAAGCACAGTTCCTTTGTTCTGAGCAAGCTCACTGATCTGACCATATAGGAAACACAGTAGATTAGAAGAGTGCTCTTTTCTCAAAAGCAGAGTGTGTTTCTTGTAAGGCGAGCTAGTGTTTGTTTCCCAGTCGTAAACGGAGTTGAATCACATGCAGTTTCTGGTCCTACTAGCAAGAGTTGTTTTCTGCTAAGAACAGTCACGTTTGACTCCCATTGCCATACACAGTGCAAATAGCACTCGCGTCTGTTCCCAGCAAGTACAGTGGATTGGACTGAAGAGAAGCTACTGTTCTTGTCAGTTTCCTAAGCAGAGTTGCACTAGAAATGGCCCGTGTGTCGGAAGCACAGTTCTTTTGTTCTGAGCAAGCTCACTGTTCTGGCCCTATAGGAAACACAGTAGATTAGAAGAGTGCTCTTTTCTCAAAAGCAGAGTATGTTTCTTGTAAGGCGAGCTAGTATTTGTTTCCCAGTCAGAAATGGAGTTGAATCACATGCAGTTTCTGCTCCTACAAGCATGACTTGTTTTCTGGTACGAAGAGTCACTACTGCACTCCATTTGCCATAGACAGTGCAAATAGCACTAGCGTCTGTTCCCAGCAAGTACAGTGTATTGGACTGAAGAGAAGCTACTGTTCTTGTCAGTTTCCTAAGCAGAGTTGATCTAGATATGGCCCGTGTGTCGGAAGCACAGTTCTTTTGTTCTGAGCAAGCTCACTGTTCTGGCCCTATAGGAAACAGAGTAGATTAGAAGAGTGCTCTTTTCTCAAAAGCAGAGTATGTTTCTTGTAAGGCGAGCTAGTATTTGTTTCCCAGTCAGAAATGGAGTTGAATCACATGCAGTTTCTGCTCCTACAAGCAAGAGTTGTTTTCTGGTAAGAAGAGTCACTATTGCGCTCCATTTGCAATACACAGTGCAAATAGCACTAGCGTCTGTTCCCAGCAAGTACAGTGTATTGGACTGAAGAGAAGCTACTCTTCTTGTCAGTTTCCTAAGCAGAGTTGAACTAGATATGGCCCGTGTGTCGGACACACAATTCTTTTGTTCTGAGCAAGCTCACTGTTCTGGCACTATAGGAATCACAGTAGAGTAGAAGAGTGCTCTTTACTCAAAAGCAGAGTGTGTTTCTTGTAAGGAGAGCTAGTGTTTGTTTCCCAGTCGTAAACGGAGTTGAATCACATGCAGTTTCTGGTCCTACTAGCAAGAGTTGTTTTCTGCTAAGACAGTCACAATTGCGCTCCCATTGCCATACTCAGTGCAAATAGCATTACCGTCTGTGCCCAGCAAGTACAGTGTATTGGACTGAAGAGAAGCTACTGTTCTTGTCAGTTTCCTAAGCAGAGTTGAACTAGATATGGCCCGTGTGTCAGAAGCACAGTTCTTTTTTTCTGAGCAAGCTCACTGTTCTGGCCCTATAGGAAACACAGTAGATTAGAAGAGTGCTCTTTTCTCAAAAGCAGAGTATGTTTCTTGTAAGGCGAGCTAGTATTTGTTTCCCAGTGAGAAATGGATTTGAATCACATGAAGTTTCTGCTCCTACGAGCAAGAGTTGTTTTCTGGTAAGAAGAGTCACTATTGCGCTCCATTTGCCATACACAGTGTAAATAGCACTAGCGTCTGTTCCCAGCAAGTACAGTGTATTGGACTGAAGAGAAGCTACTGTTCTTGTCAGTTTCCTAAGCAGAGTTGAACTAGATATGGCCCCTGTGTCGGAAGCACAGTTCTTTTTTTCTGAGCAAGCTCACTGTTCTGGCACAAATGAAACACAGTAGAGTAGAAGAGTGCTCTTTTCTCAAAAGCAGAGTATGTTTCTTGTAAGGCGAGCTAGTATTTGTTTCCCAGTCAGAAATGGAGTTGAATCACATGCAGGTTCTGCTCCTACAAGCAAGAGTTGTTTTCTGGTAAGAAGAGTCACTATTGAGCTCCATTTGCCATACACAGTGCAAATAGCACTATCGTCTGTTCCCAGCAAGTACAGTGTATTGGACTGAAGAGAAGCTACTGTTCTTGTCAGTTTCCTAAGCAGAGTTGAACTAGATATGGCCCGTGTGTCGGAAGCACAGTTCCTTTGTTCTGAGCAAGCTCACTCTTCTGGCCATATAGGAATCACAGTAGAGTAGAAGAGTGCTCTTTTCTCAAAAGCAGAGTGTGTTTCTTGGAAGGCGACCTACTGTTTGTTTCCCAGTCGTAAACGGAGGTGAATCACATGCAGATTCTGGTCCTACTAGCAAGAGTTGTTTTCTGCTAAGAAGAGTCACAATTGCGCTCCCATTGCCATACACAGTGCAGATAGCACTCGCGTCTGTGCCCAGCAAGTACAGTGTATTGGACTGAAGAGATGCTACTGTTCTTGTCAGTTTCCTAAGAAGATTTGAACTAGATATGGCCCGTGTGTCAGAAGCACAGTTCTATTGTTCTGAGCAAGCTCACTGTTCTGGCCCCATAGGAAAAACAGTAGATTAGAAGAGTGCTCTTTTCTCAAAAGCAGAGTGTGTTTCTTGTAAGGCGAGCTAGTATTTGTTTCCCAGTCAGAAATGGAGTTGAATCACATGCAGTCTCTGGTCCTATGAGCAAGAGTTGTTTTCTGGTAAGAAGATTCACTATTGCGCTCCATTTGCCATACACAGTGCAAATAGCACTAGCGACTGTTCCCAGCAAGTACAGTGTATTGGACTGAAGAGAAGCTACTGTTCTTGTCAGTTTCCTAAGCAGAGTTGAACTAGATATGGCCCGTGTGTCGGAAGCACAGTTCCTTTGTTCTGAGCAAGCTCACTGATCTGACCATATAGGAAACACAGTAGATTAGAAGAGTGCTCTTTTCTCAAAAGCAGAGTGTGTTTCTTGTAAGGCGAGGTAGTGTTTGTTTCCCAGTCGTAAACGGAGTTGAATCACATGCAGTTTCTGGTCCTACTAGCAAGAGTTGTTTTCTGCTAAGAACAGTCACGTTTGACTCCCATTGCCATACACAGTGCAAATAGCACTCGCGTCTGTTCCCAGCAAGTACAGTGGATTGGACTGAAGAGAAGCTACTGTTCTTATCAGTTTCCTAAGCAGAGTTGCACTAGAAATGGCCCGTGTGTCAGAAGCACAGTTCTTTTGTTCTGAGCAAGTTCACTGTTCTGGCCCTATAGGAAACACAGTAGATTAGAAGAGTGCTCTTTTCTCAAAAGCACAGTATGTTTCTTGTAAGGCGAGCTAGTATTTGTTTCCCAGTCAGAAATGGAGTTGAATCACATGCAGTTTCTGCTCCAGAAGCATGACTTTTTTTCTGGTACGAAGAGTCACTATTGCACTCCATTTGCCATAGACAGTGCAAATAGCACTAGCGTCTGTTCCCAGCAAGTACAGTGTATTGGACTGAAGAGAAGCTACTGTTCTTGTCAGTTTCCTAAGCAGAGTTGATCTAGATATGGCCCGTGTGTCGGAAGAACAGTTCCTTTGTTCTGAGCAAGCTCACTGTTCTGGCCCTATAGGAAACACAGTAGATTAGAAGAGTGCTTTTTTCTCAAAAGCAGAGTGTGTTTCTTGCAAGACGAGATAGTATTTGTTTCCCAGTCAGAAATGGAGTTGAATCACATGCAGTTTCTGCTCCTACGAGCAAGAGTTGTTTTCTGGTAAGAAGAGTCACTATTGAGTTCCATTTGCCATACACAGTGCAAATAGCTCTAGTGTCTGTTCCCAGTAATTACAGTGTATTGGACTGAAGAGACGCTACTGTTCTTGTCAGTTTCCTAAGCAGAGTTGAACTAGATATGGCCCGTGTGTCGGAAGAACAGTTCCTTTGTTCTGAGCAAGCTCACTGTTCTGGCCCTATAGGAAACACAGTAGATTAGAGGAGTGCTCTTTTCTCAAAAGCAGAGTGTGTTTCTTGTAAGGCGAGCTAGTATTTGTTTCCCAGTCAGAAATGGAGTTGAATCACATGCAGTTTCTGGTCCTATGAGCAAGAGTTGTTTTCTGGTAAGAAGATTCACTATTGCGCTCCATTTGCTCCATTTGCCATACACAGTGCAAATAGCACTAGCGACTGTTCCCAGCAAGTACAGTGTTTTGGACTGAAGAGAAGCTACTGTTCTTGTCAGTTTCCTAAGCAGAGTTGAACTAGATATGGCCCATGTGTAGGAAGCACAGTTCCTTTGTTCTGAGCAAGCTCACTGATCTGACCATATAGGAAACACAGTAGATTAGAAGAGTGCTCTTTTCTCAAAAGCAGAGTGTGTTTCTTGTAAGGCGAGCTAGTATTTGTTTCCCAGTCGTAAACGGAGTTGAATCACATGGAGATTCTGGTCCTACTAGCAAGAATTGTTTCCTGCTAAGAACAGTCACGATTGACTCCCATTGCCATACACAGTGCAAATAGCACTCGCGTCTGTTCCCAGCAAGTACAGTGGATTGGACTGAAGAGAAGCTACTGTTCTTGTCAGTTTCCTAAGCAGAGTTGCACTAGAAATGGCCCGTGTGTCGGAAGCACAGTTCTTTTGTTCTGAGCAAGCTCACTGTTCTGGCCCTATAGGAAACACAGTAGATTAGAAGAGTGCTCTTTTCTCAAAAGCAGAGTATGTTTCTTGTAAGGCGAGCTAGTATTTGTTTCCCAGTCAGAAATGGAGTTGAATCACATGCAGTTTCTGCTCCTACAAGCTTGACTTGTTTTCTGGTACGAAGAGTCACTATTGCACTCCATTTGCCATAGACAGTGCAAATAGCACTAGCGTCTGTTCCCAGCAAGTACAGTGTATTGGACTGAAGAGAAGCTACTGTTCTTGTCAGTTTCCTAAGCAGAGTTGATCTAGATATGGCCCGTGTGTCGGAAGAACAGTTCCTTTGTTCTGAGCAAGCTCACTGTTCTGGCCCTATAGGAAACACAGTAGATTAGAAGAGTGCTTTTTTCTCAAAAGCAGAGTGTGTTTCTTGCAAGGCGAGATAGTATTTGTTTCCCAGTCAGAAATGGAGTTGAATCACATGCAGTTTCTGCTCCTACAAGCAAGAGTTGTTTTCTGGTAAGAAGAGTCACTATTGAGTTCCATTTGCCATACACAGTGCAAATAGCTCTAGTGTCTGTTCCCAGTAATTACAGTGTATTGGACTGAAGAGACGCTACTGTTCTTGTCAGTTTCCTAAGCAGAGTTGAACTAGATATGGCCCGTGTGTTGGACGCACAGTTCTATTGTTCTGAGCAAGCTCACTGTTGTGGCCCTATAGGAAACACAGTAGATTAGAAGAGTGCTCTTTTCTCAAAAGCAGAGTGTGTTTCTTGTAAGGCGAGCTAGTATTTGTTTCCCAGTCAGAAATGGAGTTGAATCACATGCAGTTTCTGCTCCTACAAGCATGACTTGTTTTCTGGTACGAAGAGTCACTATTGCACTCCATTTGCCATAGACAGTGCAAATAGCACTAGCGTCTGTTCCCAGCAAGTACAGTGTATTGGACTGAAGAGAAGCTACTGTTCTTGTCAGTTTCCTAAGCAGAGTTGATCTAGATATGGCCCGTGTGTCGGAAGAACAGTTCCTTTGTTCTGAGCAAGCTCACTGTTCTGGCCCTATAGGAAACACAGTAGATTAGAAGAGTGCTTTTTTCTCAAAAGCAGAGTGTGTTTCTTGCAAGACGAGATAGTATTTGTTTCCCAGTCAGAAATGGAGTTGAATCACATGCAGTTTCTGCTCCTACAAGCATGACTTGTTTTCTGGTACGAAGAGTCACTATTGCACTCCATTTGCCATAGACAGTGCAAATAGCACTAGCGTCTGTTCCCAGCAAGTACAGTGTATTGGACTGAAGAGAAGCTACTGTTCTTGTCAGTTTCCTAAGCAGAGTTGATCTAGATATGGCCCGTGTGTCGGAAGAACAGTTCCTTTGTTCTGAGCAAGCTCACTGTTCTGGCCCTATAGGAAACACAGTAGATTAGAAGAGTGCTTTTTTCTCAAAAGCAGAGTGTGTTTCTTGCAAGACGAGATAGTATTTGTTTCCCAGTCAGAAATGGAGTTGAATCACATGCAGTTTCTGCTCCTACGAGCAAGAGTTGTTTTCTGGTAAGAAGAGTCACTATTGAGTTCCATTTGCCATACACAGTGCAAATAGCTCTAGTGTCTGTTCCCAGTAATTACAGTGTATTGGACTGAAGAGACGCTACTGTTCTTGTCAGTTTCCTAAGCAGAGTTGAACTAGATATGGCCCGTGTGTCGGAAGAACAGTTCCTTTGTTCTGAGCAAGCTCACTGTTCTGGCCCTATAGGAAACACAGTAGATTAGAGGAGTGCTCTTTTCTCAAAAGCAGAGTGTGTTTCTTGTAAGGCGAGCTAGTATTTGTTTCCCAGTCAGAAATGGAGTTGAATCACATGCAGTTTCTGGTCCTATGAGCAAGAGTTGTTTTCTGGTAAGAAGATTCACTATTGCGCTCCATTTGCTCCATTTGCCATACACAGTGCAAATAGCACTAGCGACTGTTCCCAGCAAGTACAGTGTTTTGGACTGAAGAGAAGCTACTGTTCTTGTCAGTTTCCTAAGCAGAGTTGAACTAGATATGGCCCATGTGTAGGAAGCACAGTTCCTTTGTTCTGAGCAAGCTCACTGATCTGACCATATAGGAAACACAGTAGATTAGAAGAGTGCTCTTTTCTCAAAAGCAGAGTGTGTTTCTTGTAAGGCGAGCTAGTATTTGTTTCCCAGTCGTAAACGGAGTTGAATCACATGGAGATTCTGGTCCTACTAGCAAGAATTGTTTCCTGCTAAGAACAGTCACGATTGACTCCCATTGCCATACACAGTGCAAATAGCACTCGCGTCTGTTCCCAGCAAGTACAGTGGATTGGACTGAAGAGAAGCTACTGTTCTTGTCAGTTTCCTAAGCAGAGTTGCACTAGAAATGGCCCGTGTGTCGGAAGCACAGTTCTTTTGTTCTGAGCAAGCTCACTGTTCTGGCCCTATAGGAAACACAGTAGATTAGAAGAGTGCTCTTTTCTCAAAAGCAGAGTATGTTTCTTGTAAGGCGAGCTAGTATTTGTTTCCCAGTCAGAAATGGAGTTGAATCACATGCAGTTTCTGCTCCTACAAGCTTGACTTGTTTTCTGGTACGAAGAGTCACTATTGCACTCCATTTGCCATAGACAGTGCAAATAGCATTAGCGTCTGTTCGCAGCAAGTACAGTGTATTGGACTGAAGAGAAGCTACTGTTCTTGTCAGTTTCCTAAGCAGAGTTGATCTAGATATGGCCCGTGTGTCGGAAGAACAGTTCCTTTGTTCTGAGCAAGCTCACTGTTCTGGCCCTATAGGAAACACAGTAGATTAGAAGAGTGCTTTTTTCTCAAAAGCAGAGTGTGTTTCTTGCAAGGCGAGATAGTATTTGTTTCCCAGTCAGAAATGGAGTTGAATCACATGCAGTTTCTGCTCCTACAAGCAAGAGTTGTTTTCTGGTAAGAAGAGTCACTATTGAGTTCCATTTGCCATACACAGTGCAAATAGCTCTAGTGTCTGTTCCCAGTAATTACAGTGTATTGGACTGAAGAGACGCTACTGTTCTTGTCAGTTTCCTAAGCAGAGTTGAACTAGATATGGCCCGTGTGTTGGACGCACAGTTCTATTGTTCTGAGCAAGCTCACTGTTGTGGCCCTATAGGAAACACAGTAGATTAGAAGAGTGCTCTTTTCTCAAAAGCAGAGTGTGTTTCTTGTAAGGCGAGCTAGTATTTGTTTCCCAGTCAGAAATAGAGTTGAATCACATGCAGTTTCTGCTCCTACAAGCAAGAGTTGTTTTCTGGTAAGAAGAGTAACTATTGAGTTCCATTTGTCACACACAGTGCAAATAGCAGTACCATCTGTTCCCAGCAAGTACAGTGTATTGGACTGAAGAGAAGCTACTGTTCTTGACAGTTTCCTACGCAGAGTAGAACTAGATAGGGCCCGTGTGTCGGAGGCACAGTTCTTTTGTTCTGAGCAAGCTCACTGTTCTGGCCCTATAGGAAACACAGTAGAGTAGAAGAGTGCTCTTTACTCAAAAGCAGAGTGTGTTTCTTGTAAGGCGAGCTAGTGTTTGTTTCCCAGTCGTAAACGGAGTTGAATCACATGCATTTTCTGGTCCTTCTAGCAAGAGTTGTTTTCTGCTAAGAACAGTCACGATTGCGCTCCCATTGCCATACTCAGTGCTAATAGCACTCGCGTCTGTGCCCAGAAAGTACATTGTATTGGACTGAAGAGACGCTACTGTTCTTGTCAGTTTCCTAAGCAGAGTTGAAGTAGATATGGCCCGTGTGTCGGAAGCACAGTTCTTTTGTTCTGAGCAAGCTCACTGTTCTGGCCCTATAGGAAACACAGTAGATTAGAAGAGTGCTCTTTTCCCAAAAACAGAGTATGTTTCTTGTAAGGCGAGCTAGTATTTGTTTCCCAGTCAGAAATGGAGTTGAATCACATGCAGTTTCTGCTCCTACAATCATGACTTGTTTTCTGGTAAGAAGAGTCACTATTGCACTCCATTTGCCATAGACAGTGCAAATAGCACTAGCGTCTGTTCCCAGCAAGTACAGTGTATTGGACTGAAGAGAAGCTACTATTCTTGTCAGTTTTCTAAGCAGAGTTGAACTAGATATGGCCCGTGTGTCGGAAGCACAGTTCCTTTGTTCTGAGCAAGCTCACTGTTCTGGCACAAATGAAACACAGTAGAGTAGAAGAGTGCTCTTTTCTCAAAAGCAGAGTATGTTTCTTGTAAGGAGAGCTAGTATTTGTTTCCCATTCAGAAATGGAGTTGAATCACATGCAGGTTCTGCTCCTACAAGCAAGAGTTGTTTTCTGGTAAGAAGAGTCACTATTGAGCTCCATTTGCCATACACAGTGCAAATAGCACTATCGTCTGTTCCCAGCAAGTACAGTGTATTGGACTGAAGAGAAGCTACTGTTCTTGTCAGTTTCCTAAGCAGAGTTGAACTAGATATGGCCCGTGTGTCGGAAGCACAGTTCCTTTGTTCTGAGCAAGCTCACTCTTCTGGCCATATAGGAATCACAGTAGAGTAGAAGAGTGCTCTTTTCTCAAAAGCACAGTGTGTTTCTTGTAAGGGGAACTAGTATTTGTTTCCCAGTCAGAAATGGAGTTGAATCACATGCAGTTTCTGGTCCTATGAGCAAGAGTTGTTTTCTGGTAAGAAGATTCACTATTGCGCTCCATTTGCCATACACAGTGCAAATAGCACTAGCGACTGTTCCCAGCAAGTACAGTGTATTGGACTGAAGAGAAGCTACTGTTCTTGTCAGTTTCCTAAGCAGAGTTGAACTAGAAATGGCCCGTGTGTCGGAAGCACAGTTCCTTTGTTCTGAGCAAGCTCACTGATCTGACCATATAGGAAACACAGTAGATTAGAAGAGTGCTCTTTTCTCAAAAGCAGAGTGTGTTTCTTGTAAGGCGAGCTAGTGTTTGTTTCCCAGTCGTAAACGGAGTTGAATCACATGCAATTTCTGGTCCTACTAGCAAGAGTTGTTTTCTGCTAAGAACAGTCACGATTGACTCCCATTGCCATACACAGTGCAAATAGCACTCGCGTCTGTTCCCAGCAAGTACAGTGTATTGGACTGAAGAGAAGCTACTGTTCTTGTCAGTTTCCTAAGCAGAGTTGCACTAGAAATGGCCCGTGTGTCGGAAGCACAGTTCTTTTGTTCTGAGCAAGCTCACTGTTCTTGCCCTATAGGAAACACAATAGATTAGAAGAGTGCTCTTTTCTCAAAAGCAGAGTATGTTTCTTGTAAGGCGAGCTAGTGATTGTTTCCCAGTCGTAAACGGAGTTGAATCACATGCAGTTTCTGGTCCTACTAGCAAGAGTTGTTTTCTGCTAAGAACAGTCACGATTGCGCTCCCATTGCCATACTCAGTGGAAATAGCTTTCGCGTCTGTGCCCAGCAAGTACAGTGTATTGGACTGAAGAGAAGCTACTGTTCTTGTCAGTTTCCTAAGCAGAGTTGAACTAGATATGGCCCGTGTGTCGGAAGCACAGTTCTTTTTTTCTGAGCAAGCTCACTGTTCTGGCCCTATAGGAAACACAGTAGATTAGAAGAGTGCTCTTTTCTCAAAAGCAGAGTATGTTTCTTGTAAGGCGAGCTAGTATTTGTTTCCCAGTCAGAAAGGGAGTTGAATCACATGCAGTTTCTGCTCCTACGAGCAAGAGTTGTTTTCTGGTAAGAAGAGTCACTATTGTGCTCCATTTGCCATACACAGTGCAAATAGCACTAGCGTCTGTTCCCAGCAAGTACAGTGTATTGGACTGAAGAGAAGCTACTATTCTTGTCAGTTTTCTAAGCAGAGTTGAACTAGATATGGCCCGTGTGTCAGAAGCACAGTTCCTTTGTTCTGAGCAAGCTCACTGTTCTGGCACAAATGAAACACAGTAGAGTAGAAGAGTGCTCTTTTCTCAAAAGCAGAGTATGTTTCTTGTAAGGAGAGCTAGTATTTGTTTCCCAGTCAGAAATGGAGTTGAATCACATGCAGTTTCTGGTCCTATGAGCAAGAGTTGTTTTCTGGTAAGAAGATTCACTATTGCGCTCCATTTGCCATACACAGTGGAAATAGCACTAGCGACTTTTACCAGCAAGTACAGTGTATTGGACTGAAGAGAAGCTACTGTTCTTGTCACTTTCCTAAGCAGAGTTGAACTACATATGGCCCGTGTGTCGGAAGCACAGTTCTTTTTTTCTGAGCAAGCTCACTGTTCTGGCCCTATAGGAAACACAGTAGATTAGAAGAGTGCTCTTTTCTCAAAAGCAGAGTATGTTTCTTGTAAGGCGAGCTAGTATTTGTTTCCCAGTCAGAAATGGAGTTGAATCACATGCAGTTTCTGCTCCTACGAGCAAGAGTTGTTTTCTGGTAAGAAGAGTCACTATTGTGCTCCATTTGCCATACACAGTGCAAATAGCACTAGCGTCTGTTCCCAGCAAGTACAGTGTATTGGACTGAAGAGAAGCTACTATTCTTGTCAGTTTTCTAAGCAGAGTTGAACTAGATATGGCCCGTGTGTCGGAAGCACAGTTCCTTTGTTCTGAGCAAGCTCACTGTTCTGGCACAAATGAAACACAGTAGAGTAGAAGAGTGCTCTTTTCTCAAAAGCAGAGTATGTTTCTTGTAAGGAGAGCTAGTATTTGTTTCCCATTCAGAAATGGAGTTGAATCACATGCAGGTTCTGCTCCTACAAGCAAGAGTTGTTTTCTGGTAAGAAGAGTCACTATTGAGCTCCATTTGCCATACACAGTGCAAATAGCACTATCGTCTGTTCCCAGCAAGTACAGTGTATTGGACTGAAGAGAAGCTACTGTTCTTGTCAGTTTCCTAAGCAGAGTTGAACTAGATATGGCCCGTGTGTCGGAAGCACAGTTCCTTTGTTCTGAGCAAGCTCACTCTTCTGGCCATATAGGAATCACAGTAGAGTAGAAGAGTGCTCTTTTCTCAAAAGCACAGTGTGTTTCTTGTAAGGGGAACTAGTATTTGTTTCCCAGTCAGAAATGGAGTTGAATCACATGCAGTTTCTGGTCCTATGAGCAAGAGTTGTTTTCTGGTAAGAAGATTCACTATTGCGCTCCATTTGCCATACACAGTGCAAATAGCACTAGCGACTGTTCCCAGCAAGTACAGTGTATTGGACTGAAGAGAAGCTACTGTTCTTGTCAGTTTCCTAAGCAGAGTTGAACTAGAAATGGCCCGTGTGTCGGAAGCACAGTTCCTTTGTTCTGAGCAAGCTCACTGATCTGACCATATAGGAAACACAGTAGATTAGAAGAGTGCTCTTTTCTCAAAAGCAGAGTGTGTTTCTTGTAAGGCGAGCTAGTGTTTGTTTCCCAGTCGTAAACGGAGTTGAATCACATGCAATTTCTGGTCCTACTAGCAAGAGTTGTTTTCTGCTAAGAACAGTCACGATTGACTCCCATTGCCATACACAGTGCAAATAGCACTCGCGTCTGTTCCCAGCAAGTACAGTGTATTGGACTGAAGAGAAGCTACTGTTCTTGTCAGTTTCCTAAGCAGAGTTGCACTAGAAATGGCCCGTGTGTCGGAAGCACAGTTCTTTTGTTCTGAGCAAGCTCACTGTTCTTGCCCTATAGGAAACACAATAGATTAGAAGAGTGCTCTTTTCTCAAAAGCAGAGTATGTTTCTTGTAAGGCGAGCTAGTGATTGTTTCCCAGTCGTAAACGGAGTTGAATCACATGCAGTTTCTGGTCCTACTAGCAAGAGTTGTTTTCTGCTAAGAACAGTCACGATTGCGCTCCCATTGCCATACTCAGTGGAAATAGCTTTCGCGTCTGTGCCCAGCAAGTACAGTGTATTGGACTGAAGAGAAGCTACTGTTCTTGTCAGTTTCCTAAGCAGAGTTGAACTAGATATGGCCCGTGTGTCGGAAGCACAGTTCTTTTTTTCTGAGCAAGCTCACTGTTCTGGCCCTATAGGAAACACAGTAGATTAGAAGAGTGCTCTTTTCTCAAAAGCAGAGTATGTTTCTTGTAAGGCGAGCTAGTATTTGTTTCCCAGTCAGAAAGGGAGTTGAATCACATGCAGTTTCTGCTCCTACGAGCAAGAGTTGTTTTCTGGTAAGAAGAGTCACTATTGTGCTCCATTTGCCATACACAGTGCAAATAGCACTAGCGTCTGTTCCCAGCAAGTACAGTGTATTGGACTGAAGAGAAGCTACTATTCTTGTCAGTTTTCTAAGCAGAGTTGAACTAGATATGGCCCGTGTGTCAGAAGCACAGTTCCTTTGTTCTGAGCAAGCTCACTGTTCTGGCACAAATGAAACACAGTAGAGTAGAAGAGTGCTCTTTTCTCAAAAGCAGAGTATGTTTCTTGTAAGGCGAGCTAGTATTTGTTTCCCAGTCAGAAAGGGAGTTGAATCACATGCAGTTTCTGCTCCTACGAGCAAGAGTTGTTTTCTGGTAAGAAGAGTCACTATTGAGTTCCATTTGCCATACACAGTGCAAATAGCTCTAGTGTCTGTTCCCAGTAATTACAGTGTATTGGACTGAAGAGACGCTACTGTTCTTGTCAGTTTCCTAAGCAGAGTTGAACTAGATATGGCCCGTGTGTTGGACGCACAGTTCTATTGTTCTGAGCAAGCTCACTGTTGTGGCCCTATAGGAAACACAGTAGATTAGAAGAGTGCTCTTTTCCCAAAAACAGAGTATGTTTCTTGTAAGGCGAGCTAGTATTTGTTTCCCAGTCAGAAATGGAGTTGAATCACATGCAGTTTCTGCTCCTACAATCATGACTTGTTTTCTGGTAAGAAGAGTCACTATTGCACTCCATTTGCCATACACAGTGCAAATAGCACTAGCGTCTGTTCCCAGCAAGTACAGTGTATTGGACTGAAGAGAAGCTACTGTTCTTGTCAGTTTCCTAAGCAGAGTTGAACTAGATATGGCCCGTGTGTCGGAAGCACAGTTCTTTTGTTCTGAGCAAGCTCACTGTTCTGGCCCTATAGGAAACACAGTAGATTAGAAGAGTGCTCTTTTCTCAAAAGCAGAGTATGTTTCTTGTAAGGCGAGCTAGTATTTGTTTCCCAGTCAGAAATGGAGTTGAATCACATGCAGTTTCTGCTCCTTCAAGCAAGAGTTGTTTTCTGGTAAGAAGAGTCACTATTGAGCTCCATTTGCCATACACAGTGCAAATAGCACTAGCGTCTGTTCCCAGCAAGTACAGTGTATTGGACTGAAGAGAAGCTACTGTTCTTGTCAGTTTCCTAAGCAGAGTTGAACTAGATATTGCCCGTGTGTCGGAAGCACAGTTCCTTTGTTCTGAGCAAGCTCACTGTTCTGGCCCTATAGGAAACACAGTAGATTAGAAGAGTGCTCTTTTGTCAAAAGCAGAGAGTGTTTCTTGTAAGGCGAGCTAGTATTTGTTTCCCAGTCAGAAATGGAGTTGAATCACATGCAGTTTCTGGTCCTATGAGCAAGAGTTGTTTTCTGGTAAGAAGATTCACTATTGCACTCCATTTGCTCCATTTGCCATACACAGTGCAAATAGCACTAGCGACTGTTCCCAGCAAGTACAGTGTTTTGGACTGAAGAGAAGCTACTGTTCTTGTCAGTTTCCTAAGCAGAGTTGAACTAGATATGGCCCATGTGTAGGAAGCACAGTTCCTTTGTTCTGAGCAAGCTCACTGATCTGACCATATAGGAAACACAGTAGATTAGAAGAGTGCTCTTTTCTCAAAAGCAGAGTGTGTTTCTTGTAAGGCGAGCTAGTATTTGTTTCCCAGTCGTAAACGGAGTTGAATCACATGGAGATTCTGGTCCTACTAGCAAGAATTGTTTCCTGCTAAGAACAGTCACGATTGACTCCCATTGCCATACACAGTGCAAATAGCACTCGCGTCTGTTCCCAGCAAGTACAGTGGATTGGACTGAAGAGAAGCTACTGTTCTTGTCAGTTTCCTAAGCAGAGTTGCACTAGAAATGGCCCGTGTGTCGGAAGCACAGTTCTTTTGTTCTGAGCAAGCTCACTGTTCTGGCCCTATAGGAAACACAGTAGATTAGAAGAGTGCTCTTTTCTCAAAAGCAGAGTATGTTTCTTGTAAGGCGAGCTAGTATTTGTTTCCCAGTCAGAAATGGAGTTGAATCACATGCAGTTTCTGCTCCTACAAGCTTGACTTGTTTTCTGGTACGAAGAGTCACTATTGCACTCCATTTGCCATAGACAGTGCAAATAGCACTAGCGTCTGTTCCCAGCAAGTACAGTGTATTGGACTGAAGAGAAGCTACTGTTCTTGTCAGTTTCCTAAGCAGAGTTGATCTTGATATGGCCCGTGTGTCGGAAGAACAGTTCCTTTGTTCTGAGCAAGCTCACTGTTCTGGCCCAATAGGAAACAAAGTAGATTAGAAGAGTGCTTTTTTCTCAAAAGCAGAGTGTGTTTCTTGCAAGGCGAGATAGTATTTGTTTCCCAGTCAGAAATGGAGTTGAATCACATGCAGTTTCTGCTCCTACAAGCAAGAGTTGTTTTCTGGTAAGAAGAGTCACTATTGAGTTCCATTTGCCATACACAGTGCAAATAGCTCTAGTGTCTGTTCCCAGTAATTACAGTGTATTGGACTGAAGAGACGCTACTGTTCTTGTCAGTTTCCTAAGCAGAGTTGAACTAGATATGGCCCGTGTGTTGGACGCACAGTTCTATTGTTCTGAGCAAGCTCACTGTTGTGGCCCTATAGGAAACACAGTAGATTAGAAGAGTGCTCTTTTCTCAAAAGCAGAGTGTGTTTCTTGTAAGGCGAGCTAGTATTTGTTTCCCAGTCAGAAATGGAGTTGAATCACAAGCAGTTTCTGCTCCTACAAGCATGACTTGTTTTCTAGTACGAAGAGTCACTATTGCACTCCATTTGCCATAGACAGTGCAAATAGCACTAGCGTCTGTTCCCAGCAAGTACAGTGTATTGGACTGAAGAGAAGCTACTGTTCTTGTCAGTTTCCTAAGCAGAGTTGATCTAGATATGGCCCGTGTGTCGGAAGAACAGTTCCTTTGTTCTGAGCAAGCTCACTGTTCTGGCCCTATAGGAAACACAGTAGATTAGAAGAGTGCTTTTTTCTCAAAAGCAGAGTGTGTTTCTTGCAAGACGAGATAGTATTTGTTTCCCAGTCAGAAATGGAGTTGAATCACATGCAGTTTCTGCTCCTAGGAGCAAGAGTTGTTTTCTGGTAAGAAGAGTCACTATTGAGTTCCATTTGCCATACACAGTGCAAATAGCTCTAGTGTCTGTTCCCAGTAATTACAGTGTATTGGACTGAAGAGACGCTACTGTTCTTGTCAGTTTCCTAAGCAGAGTTGAACTAGATATGGCCCGTGTGTCGGAAGAACAGTTCCTTTGTTCTGAGCAAGCTCACTGTTCTGGCCCTATAGGAAACACAGTAGATTAGAGGAGTGCTCTTTTCTCAAAAGCAGAGTGTGTTTCTTGTAAGGCGAGCTAGTATTTGTTTCCCAGTCAGAAATGGAGTTGAATCACATGCAGTTTCTGGTCCTATGAGCAAGAGTTGTTTTCTGGTAAGAAGATTCACTATTGCGCTCCATTTGCTCCATTTGCCATACACAGTGCAAATAGCACTAGCGACTGTTCCCAGCAAGTACAGTGTTTTGGACTGAAGAGAAGCTACTGTTCTTGTCAGTTTCCTAAGCAGAGTTGAACTAGATATGGCCCATGTGTAGGAAGCACAGTTCCTTTGTTCTGAGCAAGCTCACTGATCTGACCATATAGGAAACACAGTAGATTAGAAGAGTGCTCTTTTCTCAAAAGCAGAGTGTGTTTCTTGTAAGGCGAGCTAGTATTTGTTTCCCAGTCGTAAACGGAGTTGAATCACATGGAGATTCTGGTCCTACTAGCAAGAATTGTTTCCTGCTAAGAACAGTCACGATTGACTCCCATTGCCATACACAGTGCAAATAGCACTCGCGTCTGTTCCCAGCAAGTACAGTGGATTGGACTGAAGAGAAGCTACTGTTCTTGTCAGTTTCCTAAGCAGAGTTGCACTAGAAATGGCCCGTGTGTCGGAAGCACAGTTCTTTTGTTCTGAGCAAGCTCACTGTTCTGGCCCTATAGGAAACACAGTAGATTAGAAGAGTGCTCTTTTCTCAAAAGCAGAGTATGTTTCTTGTAAGGCGAGCTAGTATTTGTTTCCCAGTCAGAAATGGAGTTGAATCACATGCAGTTTCTGCTCCTACAAGCTTGACTTGTTTTCTGGTACGAAGAGTCACTATTGCACTCCATTTGCCATAGACAGTGCAAATAGCACTAGCGTCTGTTCCCAGCAAGTACAGTGTATTGGACTGAAGAGAAGCTACTGTTCTTGTCAGTTTCCTAAGCAGAGTTGATCTAGATATGGCCCGTGTGTCGGAAGAACAGTTCCTTTGTTCTGAGCAAGCTCACTGTTCTGGCCCTATAGGAAACACAGTAGATTAGAAGAGTGCTTTTTTCTCAAAAGCAGAGTGTGTTTCTTGCAAGGCGAGATAGTATTTGTTTCCCAGTCAGAAATGGAGTTGAATCACATGCAGTTTCTGCTCCTACAAGCAAGAGTTGTTTTCTGGTAAGAAGAGTCACTATTGAGTTCCATTTGCCATACACAGTGCAAATAGCTCTAGTGTCTGTTCCCAGTAATTACACTGTATTGGACTGAAGAGACGCTACTGTTTTGTCAGTTTCCTAAGCAGAGTTGAACTAGATATGGCCCGTGTGTTGGACGCACAGTTCTATTGTTCTGAGCAAGCTCACTGTTGTGGCCCTATAGGAAACACAGTAGATTAGAAGAGTGCTCTTTTCTCAAAAGCAGAGTATGTTTCTTGTAAGGCGAGCTAGTATTTGTTTCCCAGTCAGAAATGGAGTTGAATCACAAGCAGTTTCTGCTCCTACAAGCAAGAGTTGTTTTTTGGTAAGAAGAGTCACTATTGCGCTCCATTTGCAATACACAGTGCAAATAGCAATAGCGTCTGTTCCCAGCAAGTACATTGTATTGGACTGAAGAGAAGCTACTGTTCTTGTCAGTTTCCTATGCAGAGTTGAACTAGATATTGCCCGTGTGTCGGAAGCACAGTTCCTTTGTTCTGAGCAAGCTCACTGTTCTGGCCCTATAGGAAACACAGTAGATTAGAAGAGTGCTCTTTTGTCAAAAGCAGAGTGTGTTTCTTGTAAGGCGAGCTAGTATTTGTTTCCCAGTCAGAAATGGAGTTGAATCACATGCAGTTTCTGGTCCTATGAGCAAGAGTTGTTTTCTGGTAAGAAGATTCACTATTGCGCTCCATTTGCTCCATTTGCCATACACAGTGCAAATAGCACTAGCGACTGTTCCCAGCAAGTACAGTGTATTGGACTGAAGAGAAGCTACTGTTCTTGTCAGTTTCCTAAGCAGAGTTGAACTAGATATGGCCCATGTGTAGGAAGCACAGTTCCTTTGTTCTGAGCAAGCTCACTGATCTGACCATATAGGAAACACAGTAGATTAGAAGAGTGCTCTTTTCTCAAAAGCAGAGTGTGTTTCTTGTAAGGCGAGCTAGTATTTGTTTCCCAGTCGTAAACGGAGTTGAATCACATGGAGATTCTGGTCCTACTAGCAAGAATTGTTTCCTGCTAAGAACAGTCACGATTGACTCCCATTGCCATACACAGTGCAAATAGCACTCGCGTCTGTTCCCAGCAAGTACAGTGGATTGGACTGAAGAGAAGCTACTGTTCTTGTCAGTTTCCTAAGCAGAGTTGCACTAGAAATGGCCCGTGTGTCGGAAGCACAGTTCTTTTGTTCTGAGCAAGCTCACTGTTCTGGCCCTATAGGAAACACAGTAGATTAGAAGAGTGCTCTTTTCTCAAAAGCAGAGTATGTTTCTTGTAAGGCGAGCTAGTATTTGTTTCCCAGTCAGAAATGGAGTTGAATCACATGCAGTTTCTGCTCCTACAAGCTTGACTTGTTTTCTGGTACGAAGAGTCACTATTGCACTCCATTTGCCATAGACAGTGCAAATAGCACTAGCGTCTGTTCCCAGCAAGTACAGTGTATTGGACTGAAGAGAAGCTACTGTTCTTGTCAGTTTCCTAAGCAGAGTTGATCTAGATATGGCCCGTGTGTCGGAAGAACAGTTCCTTTGTTCTGAGCAAGCTCACTGTTCTGGCCCTATAGGAAACACAGTAGATTAGAAGAGTGCTTTTTTCTCAAAAGCAGAGTGTGTTTCTTGCAAGGCGAGATAGTATTTGTTTCCCAGTCAGAAATGGAGTTGAATCACATGCAGTTTCTGCTCCTACAAGCCAGGATTGTTTTCTGGTAAGAAGAGTCACTATTGAGTTCCATTTGCCATACACAGTGCAAATAGCTCTAGTGTCTGTTCCCAGTAATTACAGTGTATTGGACTGAAGAGACGCTACTGTTCTTGTCAGTTTCCTAAGCAGAGTTGAACTAGATATGGCCCGTGTTTTGGACGCACAGTTCTATTGTTCTGAGCAAGCTCACTGTTGTGGCCCTATAGGAAACACAGTAGATTAGAAGAGTGCTCTTTTCTCAAAAGCAGAGTGTGTTTCTTGTAAGGCGAGCTAGTATTTGTTTCCCAGTCAGAAATGGAGTTGAATCACATGCAGTTTCTGCTCCTACAAGCATGACTTGTTTTCTGGTACGAAGAGTCACTATTGCACTCCATTTGCCATAGACAGTGCAAATAGCACTAGCGTCTGTTCCTAGCAAGTACAGTGTATTGGACTGAAGAGAAGCTACTGTTCTTGTCAGTTTCCTAAGCAGAGTTGATCTAGATATGGCCCGTGTGTCGGAAGAACAGTTCCTTTGTTCTGAGCAAGCTCACTGTTCTGGCCCTATAGGAAACACAGTAGATTAGAAGAGTGCTTTTTTCTCAAAAGCAGAGTGTGTTTCTTGCAAGACGAGATAGTATTTGTTTCCCAGTCAGAAATGGAGTTGAATCACATGCAGTTTCTGCTCCTAGGAGCAAGAGTTGTTTTCTGGTAAGAAGAGTCACTATTGAGTTCCATTTGCCATACACAGTGCAAATAGCTCTAGTGTCTGTTCCCAGTAATTACAGTGTATTGGACTGAAGAGACGCTACTGTTCTTGTCAGTTTCCTAAGCAGAGTTGAACTAGATATGGCCCGTGTGTCAGAAGAACAGTTCCTTTGTTCTGAGCAAGCTCACTGTTCTGGCCCTATAGGAAACACAGTAGATTAGAGGAGTGCTCTTTTCTCAAAAGCAGAGTGTGTTTCTTGTAAGGCGAGCTAGTATTTGTTTCCCAGTCAGAAATGGAGTTGAATCACATGCAGTTTCTGGTCCTATGAGCAAGAGTTGTTTTCTGGTAAGAAGATTCACTATTGCGCTCCATTTGCTCCATTTGCCATACACAGTGCAAATAGCACTAGCGACTGTTCCCAGCAAGTACAGTGTTTTGGACTGAAGAGAAGCTACTGTTCTTGTCAGTTTCCTAAGCAGAGTTGAACTAGATATGGCCCATGTGTAGGAAGCACAGTTCCTTTGTTCTGAGCAAGCTCACTGATCTGACCATATAGGAAACACAGTAGATTTGAAGAGTGCTCTTTTCTCAAAAGCAGAGTGTGTTTCTTGTAAGGCGAGCTAGTATTTGTTTCCCAGTCGTAAACGGAGTTGAATCACATGGAGATTCTGGTCCTACTAGCAAGAATTGTTTCCTGCTAAGAACAGTCACGATTGACTCCCATTGCCATACACAGTGCAAATAGCACTCGCGTCTGTTCCCAGCAAGTACAGTGGATTGGACTGAAGAGAAGCTACTGTTCTTGTCAGTTTCCTAAGCAGAGTTGCACTAGAAATGGCCCGTGTGTCGGAAGCACAGTTCTTTTGTTCTGAGCAAGCTCACTGTTCTGGCCCTATAGGAAACACAGTAGATTAGAAGAGTGCTCTTTTCTCAAAAGCAGAGTATGTTTCTTGTAAGGCGAGCTAGTATTTGTTTCCCAGTCAGAAATGGAGTTGAATCACATGCAGTTTCTGCTCCTACAAGCTTGACTTGTTTTCTGGTACGAAGAGTCACTATTGCACTCCATTTGCCATAGACAGTGCAAATAGCACTAGCGTCTGTTCCCAGCAAGTACAGTGTATTGGACTGAAGAGAAGCTACTGTTCTTGTCACTTTCCTAAGCAGAGTTGAACTAGATATGGCCCGTGTGTCGGAAGCACAGTTCTTTTTTTCTGAGCAAGCTCACTGTTCTGGCCCTATAGGAAACACAGTAGATTAGAAGAGTGCTCTTTTCTCAAAAGCAGAGTATGTTTCTTGTAAGGCGAGCTAGTATTTGTTTCCCAGTCAGAAATGGAGTTGAATCACATGCAGTTTCTGCTCCTACGAGCAAGAGTTGTTTTCTGGTAAGAAGAGTCACTATTGTGCTCCATTTGCCATACACAGTGCAAATAGCACTAGCGTCTGTTCCCAGCAAGTACAGTGTATTGGACTGAAGAGAAGCTACTATTCTTGTCAGTTTTCTAAGCAGAGTTGAACTAGATATGGCCCGTGTGTCGGAAGCACAGTTCCTTTGTTCTGAGCAAGCTCACTGTTCTGGCACAAATGAAACACAGTAGAGTAGAAGAGTGCTCTTTTCTCAAAAGCAGAGTATGTTTCTTGTAAGGAGAGCTAGTATTTGTTTCCCATTCAGAAATGGAGTTGAATCACATGCAGGTTCTGCTCCTACAAGCAAGAGTTGTTTTCTGGTAAGAAGAGTCACTATTGAGCTCCATTTGCCATACACAGTGCAAATAGCACTATCGTCTGTTCCCAGCAAGTACAGTGTATTGGACTGAAGAGAAGCTACTGTTCTTGTCAGTTTCCTAAGCAGAGTTGAACTAGATATGGCCCGTGTGTCGGAAGCACAGTTCCTTTGTTCTGAGCAAGCTCACTCTTCTGGCCATATAGGAATCACAGTAGAGTAGAAGAGTGCTCTTTTCTCAAAAGCACAGTGTGTTTCTTGTAAGGGGAACTAGTATTTGTTTCCCAGTCAGAAATGGAGTTGAATCACATGCAGTTTCTGGTCCTATGAGCAAGAGTTGTTTTCTGGTAAGAAGATTCACTATTGCGCTCCATTTGCCATACACAGTGCAAATAGCACTAGCGACTGTTCCCAGCAAGTACAGTGTATTGGACTGAAGAGAAGCTACTGTTCTTGTCAGTTTCCTAAGCAGAGTTGAACTAGAAATGGCCCGTGTGTCGGAAGCACAGTTCCTTTGTTCTGAGCAAGCTCACTGATCTGACCATATAGGAAACACAGTAGATTAGAAGAGTGCTCTTTTCTCAAAAGCAGAGTGTGTTTCTTGTAAGGCGAGCTAGTGTTTGTTTCCCAGTCGTAAACGGAGTTGAATCACATGCAATTTCTGGTCCTACTAGCAAGAGTTGTTTTCTGCTAAGAACAGTCACGATTGACTCCCATTGCCATACACAGTGCAAATAGCACTCGCGTCTGTTCCCAGCAAGTACAGTGTATTGGACTGAAGAGAAGCTACTGTTCTTGTCAGTTTCCTAAGCAGAGTTGCACTAGAAATGGCCCGTGTGTCGGAAGCACAGTTCTTTTGTTCTGAGCAAGCTCACTGTTCTTGCCCTATAGGAAACACAATAGATTAGAAGAGTGCTCTTTTCTCAAAAGCAGAGTATGTTTCTTGTAAGGCGAGCTAGTGATTGTTTCCCAGTCGTAAACGGAGTTGAATCACATGCAGTTTCTGGTCCTACTAGCAAGAGTTGTTTTCTGCTAAGAACAGTCACGATTGCGCTCCCATTGCCATACTCAGTGGAAATAGCTTTCGCGTCTGTGCCCAGCAAGTACAGTGTATTGGACTGAAGAGAAGCTACTGTTCTTGTCAGTTTCCTAAGCAGAGTTGAACTAGATATGGCCCGTGTGTCGGAAGCACAGTTCTTTTTTTCTGAGCAAGCTCACTGTTCTGGCCCTATAGGAAACACAGTAGATTAGAAGAGTGCTCTTTTCTCAAAAGCAGAGTATGTTTCTTGTAAGGCGAGCTAGTATTTGTTTCCCAGTCAGAAAGGGAGTTGAATCACATGCAGTTTCTGCTCCTACGAGCAAGAGTTGTTTTCTGGTAAGAAGAGTCACTATTGTGCTCCATTTGCCATACACAGTGCAAATAGCACTAGCGTCTGTTCCCAGCAAGTACAGTGTATTGGACTGAAGAGAAGCTACTATTCTTGTCAGTTTTCTAAGCAGAGTTGAACTAGATATGGCCCGTGTGTCAGAAGCACAGTTCCTTTGTTCTGAGCAAGCTCACTGTTCTGGCACAAATGAAACACAGTAGAGTAGAAGAGTGCTCTTTTCTCAAAAGCAGAGTATGTTTCTTGTAAGGAGAGCTAGTATTTGTTTCCCAGTCAGAAATGGAGTTGAATCACATGCAGGTTCTGCTCCTACAAGCAAGAGTTGTTTTCTGGTAAGAAGAGTCACTATTGAGCTCCATTTGCCATACACAGTGCAAATAGCACTATCGTCTGTTCCCAGCAAGTACAGTGTATTGGACTGAAGAGAAGCTACTGTTCTTGTCAGTTTCCTAAGCAGAGTTGAACTAGATATGGCCCGTGTGTCGGAAGCACAGTTCCTTTGTTCTGAGCAAGCTCACTCTTCTGGCCATATAGGAATCACAGTAGAGTAGAAGAGTGCTCTTTTCTCAAAAGCAGAGTGTGTTTCTTGTAAGGCGACCTACTGTTTGTTTCCCAGTCATAAACGGAGGTGAATCACATGCAGATTCTGGACCTACTAGCAAGAGTTGTTTTCTGCTAAGAAGAGTCACAATTGCGCTCCCATTGCCATACACAGTGCAGATAGCACTCGCGTCTGTGCCCAGCAAGTACAGTGTATTGGACTGAAGAGATGCTACTGTTCTTGTCAGTTTCCTAAGCAGAGTTGAACTAGATATGGCCCGTGTGTCAGAAGCACAGTTCTATTGTTCTGAGCAAGCTCACTGTTCTGGCCCCATAGGAAAAACAGTAGATTAGAAGAGTGCTCTTTTCTCAAAAGCAGAGTGTGTTTCTTGTAAGGCGAGCTAGTATTTGTTTCCCAGTCAGAAATGGAGTTGAATCACATGCAGTTTCTGGTCCTATGAGCAAGAGTTGTTTTCTGGTAAGAAGATTCACTATTGCGCTCCATTTGCCACACACAGTGCAAATAGCACTAGCGACTGTTCCCAGCAAGTACAGTGTATTGGACTGAAGAGAAGCTACTGTTCTTGTCAGTTTCCTAAGCAGAGTTGAACTAGATATGGCCCGTGTGTCGGAAGCACAGTTCCTTTGTTCTGAGCAAGCTCACTGATCTGACCATATAGGAAACACAGTAGATTAGAAGAGTGCTCTTTTCTCAAAAGCAGAGTGTGTTTCTTGTAAGGCGAGCTAGTGTTTGTTTCCCAGTCGTAAACGGAGTTGAATCACATGCAGTTTCTGGTCCTACTAGCAAGAGTTGTTTTCTGCTAAGAACAGTCACGTTTGACTCCCATTGCCATACACAGTGCAAATAGCACTCGCGTCTGTTCCCAGCAAGTACAGTGGATTGGACTGAAGAGAAGCTACTGTTCTTGTCAGTTTCCTAAGCAGAGTTGCACTAGAAATGGCCCGTGTGTCGGAAGCACAGTTCTTTTGTTCTGAGCAAGCTCACTGTTCTGGCCCTATAGGAAACACAGTAGATTAGAAGAGTGCTCTTTTCTCAAAAGCAGAGTATGTTTCTTGTAAGGCGAGCTAGTATTTGTTTCCCAGTCAGAAATGGAGTTGAATCACATGCAGTTTCTGCTCCTACAAGCATGACTTGTTTTCTGGTACGAAGAGTCACTACTGCACTCCATTTGCCATAGACAGTGCAAATAGCACTAGCGTCTGTTCCCAGCAAGTACAGTGTATTGGACTGAAGAGAAGCTACTGTTCTTGTCAGTTTCCTAAGCAGAGTTGATCTAGATATGGCCCGTGTGTCGGAAGCACAGTTCTTTTGTTCTGAGCAAGCTCACTGTTCTGGCCCTATAGGAAACAGAGTAGATTAGAAGAGTGCTCTTTTCTCAAAAGCAGAGTATGTTTCTTGTAAGGCGAGCTAGTATTTGTTTCCCAGTCAGAAATGGAGTTGAATCACATGCAGTTTCTGCTCCTACAAGCAAGAGTTGTTTTCTGGTAAGAAGAGTCACTATTGCGCTCCATTTGCAATACACAGTGCAAATAGCACTAGCGTCTGTTCCCAGCAAGTACAGTGTATTGGACTGAAGAGAAGCTACTCTTCTTGTCAGTTTCCTAAGCAGAGTTGAACTAGATATGGCCCGTGTGTCGGACACACAATTCTTTTGTTCTGAGCAAGCTCACTGTTCTGGCACTATAGGAATCACAGTAGAGTAGAAGAGTGCTCTTTACTCAAAAGCAGAGTGTGTTTCTTGTAAGGAGAGCTAGTGTTTGTTTCCCAGTCGTAAACGGAGTTGAATCACATGCAGTTTCTGGTCCTACTAGCAAGAGTTGTTTTCTGCTAAGACAGTCACAATTGCGCTCCCATTGCCATACTCAGTGCAAATAGCATTACCGTCTGTGCCCAGCAAGTACAGTGTATTGGACTGAAGAGAAGCTACTGTTCTTGTCAGTTTCCTAAGCAGAGTTGAACTAGATATGGCCCGTGTGTCAGAAGCACAGTTCTTTTTTTCTGAGCAAGCTCACTGTTCTGGCCCTATAGGAAACACAGTAGATTAGAAGAGTGCTCTTTTCTCAAAAGCAGAGTATGTTTCTTGTAAGGCGAGCTAGTATTTGTTTCCCAGTGAGAAATGGATTTGAATCACATGAAGTTTCTGCTCCTACGAGCAAGAGTTGTTTTCTGGTAAGAAGAGTCACTATTGCGCTCCATTTGCCATACACAGTGTAAATAGCACTAGCGTCTGTTCCCAGCAAGTACAGTGTATTGGACTGAAGAGAAGCTACTGTTCTTGTCAGTTTCCTAAGCAGAGTTGAACTAGATATGGCCCCTGTGTCGGAAGCACAGTTCTTTTTTTCTGAGCAAGCTCACTGTTCTGGCACAAATGAAACACAGTAGAGTAGAAGAGTGCTCTTTTCTCAAAAGCAGAGTATGTTTCTTGTAAGGCGAGCTAGTATTTGTTTCCCAGTCAGAAATGGAGTTGAATCACATGCAGGTTCTGCTCCTACAAGCAAGAGTTGTTTTCTGGTAAGAAGAGTCACTATTGAGCTCCATTTGCCATACACAGTGCAAATAGCACTATCGTCTGTTCCCAGCAAGTACAGTGTATTGGACTGAAGAGAAGCTACTGTTCTTGTCAGTTTCCTAAGCAGAGTTGAACTAGATATGGCCCGTGTGTCGGAAGCACAGTTCCTTTGTTCTGAGCAAGCTCACTCTTCTGGCCATATAGGAATCACAGTAGAGTAGAAGAGTGCTCTTTTCTCAAAAGCAGAGTGTGTTTCTTGGAAGGCGACCTACTGTTTGTTTCCCAGTCGTAAACGGAGGTGAATCACATGCAGATTCTGGTCCTACTAGCAAGAGTTGTTTTCTGCTAAGAAGAGTCACAATTGCGCTCCCATTGCCATACACAGTGCAGATAGCACTCGCGTCTGTGCCCAGCAAGTACAGTGTATTGGACTGAAGAGATGCTACTGTTCTTGTCAGTTTCCTAAGCAGATTTGAACTAGATATGGCCCGTGTGTCAGAAGCACAGTTCTATTGTTCTGAGCAAGCTCACTGTTCTGGCCCCATAGGAAAAACAGTAGATTAGAAGAGTGCTCTTTTCTCAAAAGCAGAGTGTGTTTCTTGTAAGGCGAGCTAGTATTTGTTTCCCAGTCAGAAATGGAGTTGAATCACATGCAGTCTCTGGTCCTATGAGCAAGAGTTGTTTTCTGGTAAGAAGATTCACTATTGCGCTCCATTTGCCATACACAGTGCAAATAGCACTAGCGACTGTTCCCAGCAAGTACAGTGTATTGGACTGAAGAGAAGCTACTGTTCTTGTCAGTTTCCTAAGCAGAGTTGAACTAGATATGGCCCGTGTGTCGGAAGCACAGTTCCTTTGTTCTGAGCAAGCTCACTGATCTGACCATATAGGAAACACAGTAGATTAGAAGAGTGCTCTTTTCTCAAAAGCAGAGTGTGTTTCTTGTAAGGCGAGGTAGTGTTTGTTTCCCAGTCGTAAACGGAGTTGAATCACATGCAGTTTCTGGTCCTACTAGCAAGAGTTGTTTTCTGCTAAGAACAGTCACGTTTGACTCCCATTGCCATACACAGTGCAAATAGCACTCGCGTCTGTTCCCAGCAAGTACAGTGGATTGGACTGAAGAGAAGCTACTGTTCTTATCAGTTTCCTAAGCAGAGTTGCACTAGAAATGGCCCGTGTGTCAGAAGCACAGTTCTTTTGTTCTGAGCAAGTTCACTGTTCTGGCCCTATAGGAAACACAGTAGATTAGAAGAGTGCTCTTTTCTCAAAAGCACAGTATGTTTCTTGTAAGGCGAGCTAGTATTTGTTTCCCAGTCAGAAATGGAGTTGAATCACATGCAGTTTCTGCTCCAGAAGCATGACTTTTTTTCTGGTACGAAGAGTCACTATTGCACTCCATTTGCCATAGACAGTGCAAATAGCACTAGCGTCTGTTCCCAGCAAGTACAGTGTATTGGACTGAAGAGAAGCTACTGTTCTTGTCAGTTTCCTAAGCAGAGTTGATCTAGATATGGCCCGTGTGTCGGAAGAACAGTTCCTTTGTTCTGAGCAAGCTCACTGTTCTGGCCCTATAGGAAACACAGTAGATTAGAAGAGTGCTTTTTTCTCAAAAGCAGAGTGTGTTTCTTGCAAGACGAGATAGTATTTGTTTCCCAGTCAGAAATGGAGTTGAATCACATGCAGTTTCTGCTCCTACGAGCAAGAGTTGTTTTCTGGTAAGAAGAGTCACTATTGAGTTCCATTTGCCATACACAGTGCAAATAGCTCTAGTGTCTGTTCCCAGTAATTACAGTGTATTGGACTGAAGAGACGCTTCTGTTCTTGTCAGTTTCCTAAGCAGAGTTGAACTAGATATGGCCCGTGTGTCGGAAGAACAGTTCCTTTGTTCTGAGCAAGCTCACTGTTCTGGCCCTATAGGAAACACAGTAGATTAGAGGAGTGCTCTTTTCTCAAAAGCAGAGTGTGTTTCTTGTAAGGCGAGCTAGTATTTGTTTCCCAGTCAGAAATGGAGTTGAATCACATGCAGTTTCTGGTCCTATGAGCAAGAGTTGTTTTCTGGTAAGAAGATTCACTATTGCGCTCCATTTGCTCCATTTGCCATACACAGTGCAAATAGCACTAGCGACTGTTCCCAGCAAGTACAGTGTTTTGGACTGAAGAGAAGCTACTGTTCTTGTCAGTTTCCTAAGCAGAGTTGAACTAGATATGGCCCATGTGTAGGAAGCACAGTTCCTTTGTTCTGAGCAAGCTCACTGATCTGACCATATAGGAAACACAGTAGATTAGAAGAGTGCTCTTTTCTCAAAAGCAGAGTGTGTTTCTTGTAAGGCGAGCTAGTATTTGTTTCCCAGTCGTAAACGGAGTTGAATCACATGGAGATTCTGGTCCTACTAGCAAGAATTGTTTCCTGCTAAGAACAGTCACGATTGACTCCCATTGCCATAGACAGTGCAAATAGCACTCGCGTCTGTTCCCAGCAAGTACAGTGGATTGGACTGAAGAGAAGCTACTGTTCTTGTCAGTTTCCTAAGCAGAGTTGCACTAGAAATGGCCCGTGTGTCGGAAGCACAGTTCTTTTGTTCTGAGCAAGCTCACTGTTCTGGCCCTATAGGAAACACAGTAGATTAGAAGAGTGCTCTTTTCTCAAAAGCAGAGTATGTTTCTTGTAAGGCGAGCTAGTATTTGTTTCCCAGTCAGAAATGGAGTTGAATCACATGCAGTTTCTGCTCCTACAAGCTTGACTTGTTTTCTGGTACGAAGAGTCACTATTGCACTCCATTTGCCATAGACAGTGCAAATAGCACTAGCGTCTGTTCCCAGCAAGTACAGTGTATTGGACTGAAGAGAAGCTACTGTTCTTGTCAGTTTCCTAAGCAGAGTTGATCTAGATATGGCCCGTGTGTCGGAAGAACAGTTCCTTTGTTCTGAGCAAGCTCACTGTTCTGGCCCTATAGGAAACACAGTAGATTAGAAGAGTGCTTTTTTCTCAAAAGCAGAGTGTGTTTCTTGCAAGGCGAGATAGTATTTGTTTCCCAGTCAGAAATGGAGTTGAATCACATGCAGTTTCTGCTCCTACAAGCAAGAGTTGTTTTCTGGTAAGAAGAGTCACTATTGAGTTCCATTTGCCATACACAGTGCAAATAGCTCTAGTGTCTGTTCCCAGTAATTACAGTGTATTGGACTGAAGAGACGCTACTGTTCTTGTCAGTTTCCTAAGCAGAGTTGAACTAGATATGGCCCGTGTGTTGGACGCACAGTTCTATTGTTCTGAGCAAGCTCACTGTTGTGGCCCTATAGGAAACACAGTAGATTAGAAGAGTGCTCTTTTCTCAAAAGCAGAGTGTGTTTCTTGTAAGGCGAGCTAGTATTTGTTTCCCAGTCAGAAATGGAGTTGAATCACATGCAGTTTCTGCTCCTACAAGCAAGAGTTGTTTTCTGGTAAGAAGAGTCACTATTGAGTTCCATTTGTCACACACAGTGCAAATAGCACTACCATCTGTTCCCAGCAAGTACAGTGTATTGGACTGAAGAGAAGCTACTGTTCTTGACAGTTTCCTACGCAGAGTAGAACTAGATAGGGCCCGTGTGTCGGAGGCACAGTTCTTTTGTTCTGAGCAAGCTCACTGTTCTGGCCCTATAGGAAACACAGTAGAGTAGAAGATTGCTCTTTACTCAAAAGCAGAGTGTGTTTCTTGTGTGGCGAGCTAGTGTTTGTTTCCCAGTCGTAAACGGAGTTGAATCACATGCATTTTCTGGTCCTTCTAGCAAGAGTTGTTTTCTGCTAAGAACAGTCACGATTGCGCTCCCATTGCCATACTCAGTGCTAATAGCACTCGCGTCTGTGCCCAGCAAGTACATTGTATTGGACTGAAGAGACGCTACTGTTCTTGTCAGTTTCCTAAGCAGAGTTGAAGTAGATATGGCCCGTGTGTCGGAAGCACAGTTCTTTTGTTCTGAGCAAGCTCACTGTTCTGGCCCTTTAGGAAACACAATAGATTAGAAGAGTGCTCTTTTCCCAAAAACAGAGTATGTTTCTTGTAAGGCGAGATAGTATTTGTTTCCCAGTCAGAAATGGAGTTGAATCACATGCAGTTTCTGCTCCTACAATCATGACTTGTTTTCTGGTAAGAAGAGTCACTATTGCACTCCATTTGCCATACACAGTGCAAATAGCACTAGCGTCTGTTCCCAGCAAGTACAGTGTATTGGACTGAAGAGAAGCTACTGTTCTTGTCAGTTTCCTAAGCAGAGTTGAACTAGATATGGCCCGTGTGTTGGACGCACAGTTCTATTATTCTGAGCAAGCTCACTGTTGTGGCCCTATAGGAAACACAGTAGATTAGAAGAGTGCTCTTTTCTCAAAAGCAGAGTGTGTTTCTTGTAAGGCGAGCTAGTATTTGTTTCCCAGTCAGAAATGGAGTTGAATCACATGCAGTTTCTGGTCCTATGAGCAAGAGTTGTTTTCTGGTAAGAAGATTCACTATTGCGCTCCATTTGCTCCATTTGAAATACACAGTGCAAATAGCACTAGCGTCTGTTCCCAGCATGTACAGTGTATTGGACTGAAGAGAAGCTACTCTTCTTGTCAGTTTCCTAAGCAGAGTTGAACTAGATATGGCCCGTGTGTCGGACACACAGTTCCTTTGTTCTGAGCAAGCTCACTGTTCTGGCACTATAGGAATCACAGTAGAGTAGAAGAGTGCTCTTTATTCAAAAGCAGAGTGTGTTTCTTGTAAGGCGAGCTAGTGTTTGTTTCCCAGTTGTAAACGGAGTTGAATCCCATGCAGTTTCTGGTCCTACTAGCAAGAGTTGTTTTCTGCTAAGAACAGTCACAATTGCGCTCCCATTGCCATACTCAGTGCAAATAGCATTCGCGTCTGTTCCCAGCAAGTACAGTGTATTGGACTGAAGAGAAGCTACTGTTCTTGTCAGTTTCCTAAGCAGAGTTGAACTAGATATGGCCCGTGTGTTGGACGCACAGTTCTATTATTCTGAGCAAGCTCACTGTTGTGGCCCTATAGGAAACACAGTAGATTAGAAGAGTGCTCTTTTCTCAAAAGCAGAGTGTGTTTCTTGTAAGGCGAGCTAGTATTTGTTTCCCAGTCAGAAATGGAGTTGAATCACATGCAGTTTCTGGTCCTATGAGCAAGAGTTGTTTTCTGGTAAGAAGATTCACTATTGCGCTCCATTTGCTCCATTTGCCATACACAGTGCAAATAGCACTAGCGACTGTTCCCAGCAAGTACAGTGTATTGGACTGAAGAGAAGCTACTGTTCTTGTCAGTTTCCTAAGCAGAGTTGAACTAGATATGGCCCATGTGTCGGAAGCACAGTTCCTTTGTTCTGAGCAAGCTCACTGATCTGACCATATAGGAAACACAGTAGATTAGAAGAGTGCTCTTTTCTCAAAAGCAGAGTGTGTTTCTTGTAGGAGAGCTAGTATTTGTTTCCCAGTCAGAAATGGAGTTGAATCACATGCAGTTTCTGGTCCTACTAGCAAGAGTTGTTTCCTGCTAAGAACAGTCACGATTGACTCCCATTGCCATACACAGTGCAAATAGCACTCGCGTCTGTTCCCAGCCAGTACAGTGGATTGGACTGAAGAGAAGCTACTGTTCTTGTCAGGTTCCTAAGCAGAGTTGCACTAGAAATGGCCCGTGTGTCGGAAGCACAGTTCTTTTGTTCTGAGCAAGCTCACTGTTCTGGCCCTATAGGAAACACAGTAGATTAGAAGAGTGCTCTTTTCTCAAAAGCAGAGTATGTTTCTTGTAAGGCCAGCTAGTATTTGTTTCCCAGTCAGAAATGGAGTTGAATCACATGCAGTTTCTGCTCCTACAAGCATGACTTGTTTTCTGGTACGAAGAGTCACTATTGCACTCCATTTGCCATACACAGTGCAAATAGCACTAGCATCTGTTCCCAGCAAGTACAGTGTATTGGACTGAAGAGAAGCTACTGTTCTTGTCAGTTTCCTAAGCAGAGTTGATCTAGATATGGCCCGTGTGTCGGAAGAACAGTTCCTTTGTTCTGAGCAAGCTCACTGTTTTGGCCCTATAGGAAACACAGTAGATTAGAAGAGTGCTTTTTTCTCAAAAGCAGAGTGTGTTTCTTGCAAGGCGAGCTAGTATTTGTTTCCCAGTCAGAAATGGAGTTGAATCACATGCAGTTTCTGCTCCTACATCAAGAGTTGTTTTCTGGTAAGAAGAGTCACTATTGAGTTCCATTTGTCATACGCAATGCAAATAGCACTACCATCTGTTCCCAGCAAGTACAGTGTATTGGACTGAAGAGAAGCTACTGTTCTTGTCAGTTTCCTACGCAGAGTTGAACTAGATAGGGCCCGGGTTTCAAAGGCACAGTTCTTTTGTTCTGAGCAAGCTCACTGTTCTGGCCCTATAGGAAACACAGTAGAGTAGAAGAGTGCTCTTTACTCAAAAGCAGAGTGTGTTTCTTGTAAGGCGAGCTTGTGTTTGTTTCCCAGTCGTAAACGGAGTTGAATCACATGCATTTTCTGGTCCTTCTAGTAAGAGTTGTTTTCTGCTAAGAACAGTCACGATTGCGCTCCCATTGCCATACTCAGTGCTAATAGCACTCGCGTCTGTGCCCAGCAAGTACATTGTATTGGACTGAAGAGACGCTACTGTTCTTGTCAGTTTCCTAAGCAGAGTTGAAGTAGATATGGCCCGTGTGTTGGACGCACAGTTCTATTGTTCTGAGCAAGCTCACTGTTGTGGCCCTTTAGGAAACACAGTAGATTAGAAGAGTGCTCTTTTCTCAAAAGCAGAGTGTGTTTCTTGTAAGGCGAGCTAGTATTTGTTTCCCAGTCAGAAATGGAGTTGAATCACATGCAGTTTCTGCTCCTACAAGCATGACTTATTTTCTGGTACGAAGAGTCACTATTGCACTCCATTTGCCATAGACAGTGCAAATAGCACTAGCGTCTGTTCCCAGCAAGTACAGTGTATTGGACTGAAGAGAAGCTACTGTTCTTGTCAGTTTCCTAAGCAGAGTTGATCTAGATATGGCCCGTGTGTCGGAAGAACAGTTCCTTTGTTCTGAGCAAGCTCACTGTTCTGGCCCTATAGGAAACACAGTAGATTAGAAGAGTGCTTTTTTCTCAAAAGCAGAGTGTGTTTCTTGCAAGACGAGATAGTATTTGTTTCCCAGTCAGAAATGGAGTTGAATCACATGCAGTTTCTGCTCCTACGAGCAAGAGTTGTTTTCTGGTAAGAAGAGTCACTATTGAGTTCCATTTGCCATACACAGTGCAAATAGCTCTAGTGTCTGTTCCCAGTAATTACAGTGTATTGGACTGAAGAGACGCTTCTGTTCTTGTCAGTTTCCTAAGCAGAGTTGAACTAGATATGGCCCGTGTGTCGGAAGAACAGTTCCTTTGTTCTGAGCAAGCTCACTGTTCTGGCCCTATAGGAAACACAGTAGATTAGAGGAGTGCTCTTTTCTCAAAAGCAGAGTGTGTTTCTTGTAAGGCGAGCTAGTATTTGTTTCCCAGTCAGAAATGGAGTTGAATCACATGCAGTTTCTGGTCCTATGAGCAAGAGTTGTTTTCTGGTAAGAAGATTCACTATTGCGCTCCATTTGCTCCATTTGCCATACACAGTGCAAATAGCACTAGCGACTGTTCCCAGCAAGTACAGTGTTTTGGACTGAAGAGAAGCTACTGTTCTTGTCAGTTTCCTAAGCAGAGTTGAACTAGATATGGCCCATGTGTAGGAAGCACAGTTCCTTTGTTCTGAGCAAGCTCACTGATCTGACCATATAGGAAACACAGTAGATTAGAAGAGTGCTCTTTTCTCAAAAGCAGAGTGTGTTTCTTGTAAGGCGAGCTAGTATTTGTTTCCCAGTCGTAAACGGAGTTGAATCACAGGGAGATTCTGGTCCTACTAGCAAGAATTGTTTCCTGCTAAGAACAGTCACGATTGACTCCCATTGCCATAGACAGTGCAAATAGCACTCGCGTCTGTTCCCAGCAAGTACAGTGGATTGGACTGAAGAGAAGCTACTGTTCTTGTCAGTTTCCTAAGCAGAGTTGCACTAGAAATGGCCCGTGTGTCGGAAGCACAGTTCTTTTGTTCTGAGCAAGCTCACTGTTCTGGCCCTATAGGAAACACAGTAGATTAGAAGTGTGCTCTTTTCTCAAAAGCAGAGTATGTTTCTTGTAAGGCGAGCTAGTATTTGTTTCCCAGTCAGAAATGGAGTTGAATCACATGCAGTTTCTGCTCCTACAAGCAAGAGTTGTTTTCTGGTAAGAAGAGTCACTATTGAGTTCCATTTGTCACACACAGTGCAAATAGCACTACCATCTGTTCCCAGCAAGTACAGTGTATTGGACTGAAGAGAAGCTACTGTTCTTGACAGTTTCCTACGCAGAGTAGAACTAGATAGGGCCCGTGTGTCGGAGGCACAGTTCTTTTGTTCTGAGCAAGCTCACTGTTCTGGCCCTATAGGAAACACAGTAGAGTAGAAGATTGCTCTTTACTCAAAAGCAGAGTGTGTTTCTTGTGTGGCGAGCTAGTGTTTGTTTCCCAGTCGTAAACGGAGTTGAATCACATGCATTTTCTGGTCCTTCTAGCAAGAGTTGTTTTCTGCTAAGAACAGTCACGATTGCGCTCCCATTGCCATACTCAGTGCTAATAGCACTCGCGTCTGTGCCCAGCAAGTACATTGTATTGGACTGAAGAGACGCTACTGTTCTTGTCAGTTTCCTAAGCAGAGTTGAAGTAGATATGGCCCGTGTGTCGGAAGCACAGTTCTTTTGTTCTGAGCAAGCTCACTGTTCTGGCCCTATAGGAAACACAATAGATTAGAAGAGTGCTCTTTTCCCAAAAACAGAGTATGTTTCTTGTAAGGCGAGATAGTATTTGTTTCCCAGTCAGAAATGGAGTTGAATCACATGCAGTTTCTGCTCCTACAATCATGACTTGTTTTCTGGTAAGAAGAGTCACTATTGCACTCCATTTGCCATACACAGTGCAAATAGCACTAGCGTCTGTTCCCAGCAAGTACAGTGTATTGGACTGAAGAGAAGCTACTGTTCTTGTCAGTTTCCTAAGCAGAGTTGAACTAGATATGGCCCGTGTGTTGGACGCACAGTTCTATTATTCTGAGCAAGCTCACTGTTGTGGCCCTATAGGAAACACAGTAGATTAGAAGAGTGCTCTTTTCTCAAAAGCAGAGTGTGTTTCTTGTAAGGCGAGCTAGTATTTGTTTCCCAGTCAGAAATGGAGTTGAATCACATGCAGTTTCTGGTCCTATGAGCAAGAGTTGTTTTCTGGTAAGAAGATTCACTATTGCGCTCCATTTGCTCCATTTGAAATACACAGTGCAAATAGCACTAGCGTCTGTTCCCAGCATGTACAGTGTATTGGACTGAAGAGAAGCTACTCTTCTTGTCAGTTTCCTAAGCAGAGTTGAACTAGATATGGCCCGTGTGTCGGACACACAGTTCCTTTGTTCTGAGCAAGCTCACTGTTCTGGCACTATAGGAATCACAGTAGAGTAGAAGAGTGCTCTTTATTCAAAAGCAGAGTGTGTTTCTTGTAAGGCGAGCTAGTGTTTGTTTCCCAGTTGTAAACGGAGTTGAATCACATGCAGTTTCTGGTCCTACTAGCAAGAGTTGTTTTCTGCTAAGAACAGTCACAATTGCGCTCCCATTGCCATACTCAGTGCAAATAGCATTCGCGTCTGTTCCCAGCAAGTACAGTGTATTGGACTGAAGAGAAGCTACTGTTCTTGTCAGTTTCCTAAGCAGAGTTGAACTAGATATGGCCCGTGTGTTGGACGCACAGTTCTATTATTCTGAGCAAGCTCACTGTTGTGGCCCTATAGGAAACACAGTAGATTAGAAGAGTGCTCTTTTCTCAAAAGCAGAGTGTGTTTCTTGTAAGGCGAGCTAGTATTTGTTTCCCAGTCAGAAATGGAGTTGAATCACATGCAGTTTCTGGTCCTATGAGCAAGAGTTGTTTTCTGGTAAGAAGATTCACTATTGCGCTCCATTTGCTCCATTTGCCATACACAGTGCAAATAGCACTAGCGACTGTTCCCAGCAAGTACAGTGTATTGGACTGAAGAGAAGCTACTGTTCTTGTCAGTTTCCTAAGCAGAGTTGAACTAGATATGGCCCATGTGTCGGAAGCACAGTTCCTTTGTTCTGAGCAAGCTCACTGATCTGACCATATAGGAAACACAGTAGATTAGAAGAGTGCTCTTTTCTCAAAAGCAGAGTGTGTTTCTTGTAGGAGAGCTAGTATTTGTTTCCCAGTCAGAAATGGAGTTGAATCACATGCAGTTTCTGGTCCTACTAGCAAGAGTTGTTTCCTGCTAAGAACAGTCACGATTGACTCCCATTGCCATACACAGTGCAAATAGCACTCGCGTCTGTTCCCAGCCAGTACAGTGGATTGGACTGAAGAGAAGCTACTGTTCTTGTCAGGTTCCTAAGCAGAGTTGCACTAGAAATGGCCCGTGTGTCGGAAGCACAGTTCTTTTGTTCTGAGCAAGCTCACTGTTCTGGCCCTATAGGAAACACAGTAGATTAGAAGAGTGCTCTTTTCTCAAAAGCAGAGTATGTTTCTTGTAAGGCCAGCTAGTATTTGTTTCCCAGTCAGAAATGGAGTTGAATCACATGCAGTTTCTGCTCCTACAAGCATGACTTGTTTTCTGGTACGAAGAGTCACTATTGCACTCCATTTGCCATACACAGTGCAAATAGCACTAGCATCTGTTCCCAGCAAGTACAGTGTATTGGACTGAAGAGAAGCTACTGTTCTTGTCAGTTTCCTAAGCAGAGTTGATCTAGATATGGCCCGTGTGTCGGAAGAACAGTTCCTTTGTTCTGAGCAAGCTCACTGTTTTGGCCCTATAGGAAACACAGTAGATTAGAAGAGTGCTTTTTTCTCAAAAGCAGAGTGTGTTTCTTGCAAGGCGAGCTAGTATTTGTTTCCCAGTCAGAAATGGAGTTGAATCACATGCAGTTTCTGCTCCTACATCAAGAGTTGTTTTCTGGTAAGAAGAGTCACTATTGAGTTCCATTTGTCATACGCAATGCAAATAGCACTACCATCTGTTCCCAGCAAGTACAGTGTATTGGACTGAAGAGAAGCTACTGTTCTTGTCAGTTTCCTACGCAGAGTTGAACTAGATAGGGCCCGGGTTTCAAAGGCACAGTTCTTTTGTTCTGAGCAAGCTCACTGTTCTGGCCCTATAGGAAACACAGTAGAGTAGAAGAGTGCTCTTTACTCAAAAGCAGAGTGTGTTTCTTGTAAGGCGAGCTAGTGTTTGTTTCCCAGTCGTAAACGGAGTTGAATCACATGCATTTTCTGGTCCTTCTAGTAAGAGTTGTTTTCTGCTAAGAACAGTCACGATTGCGCTCCCATTGCCATACTCAGTGCTAATAGCACTCGCGTCTGTGCCCAGCAAGTACATGGTATTGGACTGAAGAGACGCTACTGTTCTTGTCAGTTTCCTAAGCAGAGTTGAAGTAGATATGGCCCGTGTGTTGGACGCACAGTTCTATTGTTCTGAGCAAGCTCACTGTTGTGGCCCTTTAGGAAACACAGTAGATTAGAAGAGTGCTCTTTTCTCAAAAGCAGAGTGTGTTTCTTGTAAGGCGAGCTAGTATTTGTTTCCCAGTCAGAAATGGAGTTGAATCACATGCAGTTTCTGCTCCTACAAGCATGACTTATTTTCTGGTACGAAGAGTCACTATTGCACTCCATTTGCCATAGACAGTGCAAATAGCACTAGCGTCTGTTCCCAGCAAGTACAGTGTATTGGACTGAAGAGAAGCTACTGTTCTTGTCAGTTTCCTAAGCAGAGTTGATCTAGATATGGCCCGTGTGTCGGAAGAACAGTTCCTTTGTTCTGAGCAAGCTCACTGTTCTGGCCCTATAGGAAACACAGTAGATTAGAAGAGTGCTTTTTTCTCAAAAGCAGAGTGTGTTTCTTGCAAGACGAGATAGTATTTGTTTCCCAGTCAGAAATGGAGTTGAATCACATGCAGTTTCTGCTCCTACGAGCAAGAGTTGTTTTCTGGTAAGAAGAGTCACTATTGAGTTCCATTTGCCATACACAGTGCAAAAGGCTCTAGTGTCTGTTCCCAGTAATTACAGTGTATTGGACTGAAGAGACGCTTCTGTTCTTGTCAGTTTCCTAAGCAGAGTTGAACTAGATATGGCCCGTGTGTCGGAAGAACAGTTCCTTTGTTCTGAGCAAGCTCACTGTTCTGGCCCTATAGGAAACACAGTAGATTAGAGGAGTGCTCTTTTCTCAAAAGCAGAGTGTGTTTCTTGTAAGGCGAGCTAGTATTTGTTTCCCAGTCAGAAATGGAGTTGAATCACATGCAGTTTCTGGTCCTATGAGCAAGAGTTGTTTTCTGGTAAGAAGATTCACTATTGCACTCCATTTGCTCCATTTGCCATACACAGTGCAAATAGCACTAGCGACTGTTCCCAGCAAGTACAGTGTTTTGGACTGAAGAGAAGCTACTGTTCTTGTCAGTTTCCTAAGCAGAGTTGAACTAGATATGGCCCATGTGTAGGAAGCACAGTTCCTTTGTTCTGAGCAAGCTCACTGATCTGACCATATAGGAAACACAGTAGATTAGAAGAGTGCTCTTTTCTCAAAAGCAGAGTGTGTTTCTTGTAAGGCGAGCTAGTATTTGTTTCCCAGTCGTAAACGGAGTTGAATCACAGGGAGATTCTGGTCCTACTAGCAAGAATTGTTTCCTGCTAAGAACAGTCACGATTGACTCCCATTGCCATAGACAGTGCAAATAGCACTCGCGTCTGTTCCCAGCAAGTACAGTGGATTGGACTGAAGAGAAGCTACTGTTCTTGTCAGTTTCCTAAGCAGAGTTGCACTAGAAATGGCCCGTGTGTCGGAAGCACAGTTCTTTTGTTCTGAGCAAGCTCACTGTTCTGGCCCTATAGGAAACACAGTAGATTAGAAGAGTGCTCTTTTCTCAAAAGCAGAGTATGTTTCTTGTAAGGCGAGCTAGTATTTGTTTCCCAGTCAGAAATGGAGTTGAATCACATGCAGTTTCTGCTCCTACAAGCTTGACTTGTTTTCTGGTACGAAGAGTCACTATTGCACTCCATTTGCCATAGACAGTGCAAATAGCACTAGCGTCTGTTCCCAGCAAGTACAGTGTATTGGACTGAAGAGAAGCTACTGTTCTTGTCAGTTTCCTAAGCAGAGTTGATCTAGATATGGCCCGTGTGTCGGAAGAACAGTTCCTTTGTTCTGAGCAAGCTCACTGTTCTGGCCCTATAGGAAACAAAGTAGATTAGAAGAGTGCTTTTTTCTCAAAAGCAGAGTGTGTTTCTTGCAAGGCGAGCTAGTATTTGTTTCCCAGTCAGAAATGGAGTTGAATCACATGCAGTTTCTGCTCCTACAAGCAAGAGTTGTTTTCTGGTAAGAAGAGTCACTATTGAGTTCCATTTGTCACACACAGTGCAAATAGCACTACCATCTGTTCCCAGCAAGTACAGTGTATTGGACTGAAGAGAAGCTACTGTTCTTGACAGTTTCCTACGCAGAGTAGAACTAGATAGGGCCCGTGTGTCGGAGGCACAGTTCTTTTGTTCTGAGCAAGCTCACTGTTCTGGCCCTATAGGAAACACAGTAGAGTAGAAGATTGCTCTTTACTCAAAAGGAGAGTGTGTTTCTTGTGTGGCGAGCTAGTGTTTGTTTCCCAGTCGTAAACGGAGTTGAATCACATGCATTTTCTGGTCCTTCTAGCAAGAGTTGTTTTCTGCTAAGAACAGTCACGATTGCGCTCCCATTGCCATACTCAGTGCTAATAGCACTCGCGTCTGTGCCCAGCAAGTACATTGTATTGGACTGAAGAGACGCTACTGTTCTTGTCAGTTTCCTAAGCAGAGTTGAAGTAGATATGGCCCGTGTGTCGGAAGCACATTTCTTTTGTTCTGAGCAAGCTCACTGTTCTGGCCCTATAGGAAACACAATAGATTAGAAGAGTGCTCTTTTCCCAAAAACAGAGTATGTTTCTTGTAAGGCGAGATAGTATTTGTTTCCCAGTCAGAAATGGAGTTGAATCACATGCAGTTTCTGCTCCTACAATCATGACTTGTTTTCTGGTAAGAAGAGTCACTATTGCACTCCATTTGCCATACACAGTGCAAATAGCACTAGCGTCTGTTCCCAGCAAGTACAGTGTATTGGACTGAAGAGAAGCTACTGTTCTTGTCAGTTTCCTAAGCAGAGTTGAACTAGATATGGCCCGTGTGTTGGACGCACAGTTCTATTATTCTGAGCAAGCTCACTGTTGTGGCCCTATAGGAAACACAGTAGATTAGAAGAGTGCTCTTTTCTCAAAAGCAGAGTGTGTTTCTTGTTAGGCGAGCTAGTATTTGTTTCCCAGTCAGAAATGGAGTTGAATCACATGCAGTTTCTGGTCCTATGAGCAAGAGTTGTTTTCTGGTAAGAAGATTCACTATTGCGCTCCATTTGCTCCATTTGAAATACACAGTGCAAATAGCACTAGCATCTGTTCCCAGCATGTACAGTGTATTGGACTGAAGAGAAGCTACTCTTCTTGTCAGTTTCCTAAGCAGAGTTGAACTAGATATGGCCCGTGTGTCGGACACACAGTTCCTTTGTTCTGAGCAAGCTCACTGTTCTGGCACTATAGGAATCACAGTAGAGTAGAAGAGTGCTCTTTATTCAAAAGCAGAGTGTGTTTCTTGTAAGGCGAGCTAGTGTTTGTTTCCCAGTTGTAAACGGAGTTGAATCACATGCAGTTTCTGGTCCTACTAGCAAGAGTTGTTTTCTGCTAAGAACAGTCACAATTGCGCTCCCATTGCCATACTCAGTGCAAATAGCATTCGCGTATGTTCCCAGCAAGTACAGTGTATTGGACTGAAGAGAAGCTACTGTTCTTGTCAGTTTCCTAAGCAGAGTTGAACTAGATATGGCCCGTGTGTTGGACGCACAGTTCTATTATTCTGAGCAAGCTCACTGTTGTGGCCCTATAGGAAACACAGTAGATTAGAAGAGTGCTCTTTTCTCAAAAGCAGAGTGTGTTTCTTGTAAGGCGAGCTAGTATTTGTTTCCCAGTCAGAAATGGAGTTGAATCACATGCAGTTTCTGGTCCTATGAGCAAGAGTTGTTTTCTGGTAAGAAGATTCACTATTGCGCTCCATTTGCTCCATTTGCCATACACAGTGCAAATAGCACTAGCGACTGTTCCCAGCAAGTACAGTGTATTGGACTGAAGAGAAGCTACTGTTCTTGTCAGTTTCCTAAGCAGAGTTGAACTAGATATGGCCCATGTGTCGGAAGCACAGTTCCTTTGTTCTGAGCAAGCTCACTGATCTGACCATATAGGAAACACAGTAGATTAGAAGAGTGCTCTTTTCTCAAAAGCAGAGTGTGTTTCTTGTAGGAGAGCTAGTATTTGTTTCCCAGTCAGAAATGGAGTTGAATCACATGCAGTTTCTGGTCCTACTAGCAAGAGTTGTTTCCTGCTAAGAACAGTCACGATTGACTCCCATTGCCATACACAGTGCAAATAGCACTCGCGTCTGTTCCCAGCCAGTACAGTGGATTGGACTGAAGAGAAGCTACTGTTCTTGTCAGGTTCCTAAGCAGAGTTGCACTAGAAATGGCCCGTGTGTCGGAAGCACAGTTCTTTTGTTCTGAGCAAGCTCACTGTTCTGGCCCTATAGGAAACACAGTAGATTAGAAGAGTGCTCTTTTCTCAAAAGCAGAGTATGTTTCTTGTAAGGCCAGCTAGTATTTGTTTCCCAGTCAGAAATGGAGTTGAATCACATGCAGTTTCTGCTCCTACAAGCATGACTTGTTTTCTGGTACGAAGAGTCACTATTGCACTCCATTTGCCATACACAGTGCAAATAGCACTAGCATCTGTTCCCAGCAAGTACAGTGTATTGGACTGAAGAGAAGCTACTGTTCTTGTCAGTTTCCTAAGCAGAGTTGATCTAGATATGGCCCGTGTGTCGGAAGAACAGTTCCTTTGTTCTGAGCAAGCTCACTGTTTTGGCCCTATAGGAAACACAGTAGATTAGAAGAGTGCTTTTTTCTCAAAAGCAGAGTGTGTTTCTTGCAAGGCGAGCTAGTATTTGTTTCCCAGTCAGAAATGGAGTTGAATCACATGCAGTTTCTGCTCCTACATCAAGAGTTGTTTTCTGGTAAGAAGAGTCACTATTGAGTTCCATTTGTCATACGCAATGCAAATAGCACTACCATCTGTTCCCAGCAAGTACAGTGTATTGGACTGAAGAGAAGCTACTGTTCTTGTCAGTTTCCTACGCAGAGTTGAACTAGATAGGGCCCGGGTTTCAAAGGCACAGTTCTTTTGTTCTGAGCAAGCTCACTGTTCTGGCCCTATAGGAAACACAGTAGAGTAGAAGAGTGCTCTTTACTCAAAAGCAGAGTGTGTTTCTTGTAAGGCGAGCTAGTGTTTGTTTCCCAGTCGTAAACGGAGTTGAATCACATGCATTTTCTGGTCCTTCTAGTAAGAGTTGTTTTCTGCTAAGAACAGTCACGATTGCGCTCCCATTGCCATACTCAGTGCTAATAGCACTCGCGTCTGTGCCCAGCAAGTACATTGTATTGGACTGAAGAGACGCTACTGTTCTTGTCAGTTTCCTAAGCAGAGTTGAAGTAGATATGGCCCGTGTGTCGGAAGCACAGTTCTTTTGTTCTGAGCAAGCTCACTGTTCTGGCCCTATAGAAAACACAGTAGATTAGAAGAGTGCTCTTTTCCCAAAAACAGAGTATGTTTCTTGTAAGGCGAGCTAGTATTTGTTTCCCAGTCAGAAATGGAGTTGAATCACATGCAGTTTCTGCTCCTACAATCATGACTTGTTTTCTGGTAAGAAGAGTCACTATTGCACTCCATTTGCCATACACAGTGCAAATAGCACTAGCGTCTGTTCCCAGCAAGTACAGTGTATTGGACTGAAGAGAAGCTACTGTTCTTGTCATTTTCCTAAGCAGAGTTGAACTAGATATGGCCCGTGTGTCGGAAGCACAGTTCCTTTGTTCTGAGCAAGCTCACTCTTCTGGCCATATAGGAATCACAGTAGAGTAGAAGAGTGCTTTTTTCTCAAAAGCAGAGTGTGTTTCTTGTAAGGCGACCTACTGTTTGTTTCCCAGTCATAAACGGAGGTGAATCATATGCAGATTCTGGTCCTACTAGCAAGAGTTGTTTTCTGCTAAGAAGAGTCACGATTGCGCTCCCATTGCCATACACAGTGCAGAAAGCACTCGCCTCTGTGCCCAGCAAGTAAAGTGTATTGGACTGAAGAGAAGCAACTGTTCTTGTCAGTTTCAAGCAGAGTTGAACTAGATATGGCCCGTGTGTCAGAAGCACAGTTCTATTGTTCTGAGCAAGCTCACTGTTCTCTCCCTATAGGAAAAACAGTAGATTAGAAGAGTGGTCTTCTCTCAAAAGCAGAGTGTGTTTCTTGTAAGGCGAGCTAGTATTTGTTTCCCAGTCAGAAATGGAGTTGAATCACATGCAGTTTCTGGTCCTATGAGCAAGAGTTGTTTTCTGGTAAGAAGAGTCACTATTGCGTTCCATTTGCAATACACAGTGCAAATAGCAATAGCGTCTGTTCCCAGCAAGTACATTGTATTGGACTGAAGAGAAGCTACTGTTCTTGTCAGTTTCCTATGCAGAGTTGAACTAGATATTGCCCGTGTGTCGGAAGCACAGTTCCTTTGTTCTGAGCAAGCTCACTGTTCTGGCCCTATAGGAAACACAGTAGATTAGAAGAGTGCTCTTTTGTCAAAAGCAGAGTGTGTTTCTTGTAAGGCGAGCTAGTATTTGTTTCCCAGTCAGAAATGGAGTTGAATCACATGCAGTTTCTGGTCCTACGAGCACGAGTTGTTTTCTGGTAAGAAGAGTCACTATTGCACTCCATTTGCCATACACAGTGCAAATAGCTCTAGTGTCTGTTCCTGGTAATTACAGTGTATTGGACTGAAGAGACGCTACTGTTCTTGTCAGTTTCCTAAGCAGATTTGAACTAGATATGGCCCGTGTGTCGAAAGCACAGTTCCTTTGTTCTGAGCAAGCTCACTGTTCTGGCCCTGTAGGAATCACAGCAGAGTAGAAGAGTGCTCTTTTCTCAAAAGCAGAGTGTGTTTGTTGTAAGGCGATCTAGTGTTTGTTTCCCAGTAGTAAACGGAGTTGTATCATATGCAGTTTCTGGTCCTACTAGCAAGAGTTGTTTTCTGCTAAGAACAGTCACAATTGCGCTCCCATTGCCATACTCAGTGCAAATAGCATTCGCGTCTGTGCCCAGCAAGTACAGTGTATTGGACTGAAGAGAAGCTACTGTTCTTGTCAGTTTCCTAAGCAGAGTTGAACTAGATATGGCCCGTGTGTCGGAAGCACAGTTCTTTTTTTCTGAGCAAGCTCACTGTTCTGGCCCTATAGGAAACACAGTAGATTAGAAGAGTGCTCTTTTCTCAAAAGCAGAGTATGCTTCTTGTAAGGCGAGCTAGTATTTGTTTCCCAGTCAGAAATGGAGTTGAATCACGTGCAGTTTCTGGTCCTACGATCAAGAGTTGTTTTCTGGTAAGAAGAGTCACTATTGCGCTCCATTTGCCATACACAGTGCAAATAGCACTAGTGTCTGTTCCCAGCAAGTACAGTGTATTGGACTGAAGAGAAGCTACTGTTCTTGTCAGTTTCCTAAGCAGAGTTGAACTAGATATGGCCCGTGTGTCAGAAGCACAGTTCTTTTGTTCTGAGCAAGCTCACTGTTCTGGCCCTATAGGAAACACAGTAGATTAGAAGAGTGCTCTTTTTCAAAAGCAGAGTATGTTTCTTGTAAGGCGAGCTAGTATTTGTTTCCCAGTCAGAAATGGAGTTGAATCAAATGCAGTTTCTGCTCCTACAAGCAAGAGTTGTTTTCTGGTAAGAAGAGTCACTATAGCGCTCCATTTGCCATAAAAAGTGCAAATAGCACTAGCGTCTGTTCCCAGCAAGTACAGTGTATTGGACTGAAGAGAAGCTACTCTTCTTGTCAGTTTCCTAAGCAGAGTTGAACTAGATATGGCCCGTGTGTCGGAAGCACAGTTCCTTTGTTCTGAGCAAGCTCACTGTTCTGGCACTATAGGAATCACAGTAGAGTAGAAGAGTGCTCTTTACTCAAAAGCAGAGTGTGTTTCTTGTAAGGCAAGCTAGTGTTTGTTTCCCAGTCGCAAATGGAGTTGAATTACTTGCCTTTTCTGGTCCTTCTAGCAAGAGTTGTTTTCTTCTAAGAACAGTCACGATTTCGCTCCCATTGCCATACACAGTGCTAATAGCACTCGCGTCTGTTCCCAGCAAGTACAGTGTATTGGACTGAAAAGAAGCTACTCTTCTTGTCAGTTTCCTAAGCAGAGTTGAACTAGATATGGCCCGTGTGTTGGACGCACAGTTCTATTGTTCTGAGCAAGCTCACTGTTCTGGCACTATAGGAAACACAGTAGATTAGAAGAGTGCTCTTTTGTCAAAAGCAGAGTGTATTTCTTGTAAGGCGAGCTAGTATTTGTTTCCCAGTCAGAAATGGAGTTGAATCACATGCAGTTTCTGGTCCTATGAGCAAGAGTTGTTTTCTGATAAGAAGATTCACTATTGCGCTCCATTTGCCATACACAGTGCAAATAGCACTAGCGACTGTTCCCAGCATGCACAGTGTATTGGACTGAAGAGAAGCTACTCTTCTTGTCAGTTTCCTAAGCAGAGTTGAACTAGATATGGCCCGTGTGTCGGAAGCACAGTTCCTTTGTTCTGAGCAAGCTCACTGTTCTGGCACTATAGGAATCACAGTAGATTAGAAGAGTGCTCTTTACTCAAAAGCAGAGTGTGTTTCTTGTAAGGCGAGCTAGTGTTTGTTTCCCAGTCGTAAATGGAGTTGAATCACATGCAGGTTCTGGTCCTACTAGCAAGAGTTGTTTTCTGCTAAGAACAGTCACTATTGTGCTCCCATTGCCATACACAGTGCAAATAGCACTCGCGTCTGTTCCCAGCAAGTACAGAGTATTGGACTGAAGAGAAGCTACTGTTCTTGTCAGTTTCCTAAGCAGAGTTGAACTAGAAATGGCCTGTGTGTCGGAAGCACAGTTCTTTTGTTCTGAGCAAGCTCAATCTTCTGGCCCTATAGGAAACACAGTAGATTAGAAGAGTGCTCTTTTCTCAAAAGCAGAGTATGTTTCTTGTAAGGCGAGCTAGTATTTGTTTCCCAGTCAGAAATGGAGTTGAATCACATGCAGTTTCTGCTCCTACAAGCATGACTTGTTTTCTGGTAAGAAGAGTCACTATTGCGCTCCATTTGCAATACACAGTGCAAATAGCACTAGCGTCTGTTCCCAGCATGCACAGTGTATTGGACTGAAGAGAAGCTACTCTTCTTGTCAGTTTCCTAAGCAGAGTTGAACTAGATATGGCCCGTGTGTCGCAAGCACAGTTCCTTTGTTCTGAGCAAGCTCACTGTTCTGGCACTATAGGAATCACAGTAGAGTAGAAGAGTGCTCTTTACTCAAAAGCAGAGTGTGTTTCTTGTAAGGCGAGCTAGTGTTTGTTTCCCAGTCGTAAACGGAGTTGAATCACATGCATTTTCTGGTCCTTCTAGCAAGAGTTGTTTTCTGCTAAGAACAGTCACGATTGCGCTCCCATTGCCATACTCAGTGCAAATAGCACTCGCGTCTGTGCCCAGCAAGTACATTGTATTGGACTGAAGAGACGCTACTGTTCTTGTCAGTTTCCTAAGCAGAGTTGAAGTAGATATGGCCCGTGTGTCGGAAGCACAGTTCTTATGTTCTGAGCAAGCTCACTGTTCTGGCCCTATAGGAAACACAGTAGATTAGAAGAGTGCTCTTTTCTCAAAAGCAGAGTATGTTTCTTGTAAGGCGAGCTAGTATTTGTTTCCCAGTCAGAAATGGAGTTGAATCACATGCAGTTTCTGCTCCTACAAGCAAGAGTTGTTTTCTGGTAAGAAGAGTCACTATTGCGCTCCATTTGCAATACACAGTGCAAATAGCACTAGCGTCTAGCCCAGCATGTACAGTGTATTGGACTGAAGAGAAGCTACTCTTCTTGTCAGTTTCCTAAGCAGAGTTGAACTAGATATGGCCCGTGTGTCGGACACACAGTTCCTTTGTTCTGAGCAAGCTCACTGTTCTGGCACTATAGGAATCACAGTAGAGTAGAAGAGTGCTCTTTACTCAAAAGCAGAGTGTGTTTCTTGTAAGGCGAGCTAGTGTTTGTTTCCCAGTCGTAAACGGAGTTGAATCACATGTAGTTTCTGGTCCTACTAGCAAGAGTTGTTTTCTGCTAAGAACAGTCACAATTGCGCTCCCATTGCCATACTCAGTGAAAATAGCATTCGCGTCTGTGCCCAGCAAGTACAGTGTATTGGACTGAAGAGAAGCTACTGTTCTTGTCAGTTTCCTAAGCAGAGTTGAACTAGATATGGCCCGTGTGTCGGAAGCACAGTTCTTTTTTTCTGAGCAAGCTCACTGTTCTGGCCCTATAGGAAAAACAGTAGATTAGAAGAGTGCTCTTTTCTCAAAAGCAGAGTGTGTTTCTTGTAAGGCGAGCTAGTATTTGTTTCCCAGTCAGAAATGGAGTTGAATCACATGCAGTTTCTGGTCCTATGAGAAAGAGTTGTTTTCTGGTAAGAAGATTCACTATTGCGCTCCATTTGCCATACACAGTACAAATAGCACTCGTGTCTGTTCCCAGCAAGTACAGTGTATTGGACTGAAGAGAAGCTACTGTTCTTGTCAGTTTCCTAAGCAGAGTTGAACTAGATATGGCCCGTGTGTTGGACGCACAGTTCTACTGTTCTGAGCAAGCTCACTGTTCTGGCCCTATAGGAAACACAGTATAATAGAAGAGTGCTCTTTTCGCAAAAGCAGATTGTGTTTCTTGTAAGGCGAGCTAGTATTTGTTTCCCAGTCAGAAATGGAGTTGAATCACATGCAGTTTCTGCTCCTACAAGCAAGAGTTGTTTTCTGGTAAGAAGAGTCACTATTGCGCTCCATTTGCAATACACAGTGCAAATAGCACTAGCGTCTGTTCCCAGCATGCACAGTGTATTGGACTGAAGAGAAGCTACTCTTCTTGTCAGTTTCCTAAGCAGAGTTGAACTAGATATGGCCCGTGTGTCGGAAGCACAGTTCCTTTTTTCTGAGCAAGCTCACTGTTCTGGCACTATAGGAATCACAGTAGAGTAGAAGAGTGCTCTTTTTTCAAAAGCAGAGTGTGTTTCTTGTAAGGCGACCTACTGTTTGTTTCCCAGTCATAAACGGAGGTGAATCACATGCAGATTCTGGTCCTACTAGCAAGAGTTGTTTTCTACTAAGAAGAGTCACAATTGCGCTCCCATTGCCATACACAGTGCAGATAGCACTCGCGTCTGTGCCCAGCAAGTAAAGTGTATTGGACTGAAGAGAAGCTACTGTTCTTGTCAGATTCAAGCAGAGTTGAACTAGATATGGCCCGTGTGTCAGAAGCACAGTTCTATTGTTCTGAGCAAGCTCACTGTTCTGGCCCTATAGGAAAAACAGTAGATTAGAAGAGTGCTCTTTTCTCAAAAGCAGAGTGTGTTTCTTGTAAGGCGAGCTAGTATTTGTTTCCCAGTCAGAAATGGAGTTGAATCACATGCAGTTTCTGGTCCTATGAGCAAGAGTTGTTTTCTGGTAAGAAGATTCACTATTGCGCTCCATTTGCTATACACAGTGCAAATAGCACTAGCGAATTTTACCAGCAAGTACAGTGTATTGGACTGAAGAGAAGCTACTGTTCTTGTCAGTTTCCTAAGCAGAGTTGAACTAGATATGGCCCGTGTGTCGGAAGCACAGTTCCTTTATTCTGAGCAAGCTCACTGTTCTGGCCCTATAGGAAACAGTGTAGATTAGAAGAGTGCTCTTTTCTCAAAAGCAGAGTATGATTCTTGTAAGGCGAGCTAGTATTTGTTTCCCAGTCAGAAATGGAGTTGAATCACATGCAGTTTCTGCTCCTACAAGCAAGAGTTTTTTTCTGGTAAGAAGAGTCACTATTGTGTTCCATTTGCAATACACAGTGCAAATAGCACTAGCGTCTGTTCCCAGCATGTACAGTGTATTGGACTGAAGAGAAGCTACTGTTCTTGTCAGTTTCCTAAGCAGAGTTGAACTAGATATGGCCCGTGTGTCGGATGCACAGTTCCTTTGTTCTGGGCAAGCTCACTGTTCTGGCACTATAGGAATCACAGTAGAGTAGAAGAGTGCTCTTTACTCAAAACCAGAGTGTGTTTCTTGTAAGGCAAGCTAGTGTTTGTTTCCCAGTCGCAAATGGAGTTGAATCATTTGCATTTTCTGGTCCTTCTAGTAAGAGTTGTTTTCTTCTAAGAACAGTCACGATTGCGCTCCCATTGCCATACACAGTGCAAATAGCACTAGCGTCTGTTCCCAGCAAGTACAGTGTATTGGACTGAAGAGAAGCTAATGTTCTTGTCAGTTTCCTAAGCAGAGTTGAACTAGATATGGCCCGTGTGTTGGACGCACAGTTCTATTGTTCTGAGCAAGCTCACTGTTCTGGCACTATAGGAAACACAGTAGATTAGAAGAGTGCTCTTTTCTCAAAAGCAGAGTATGTTTCTTGTAAGGCGAGCTATTATTTGTTTCCCAGTCAGAAATGGAGTTGAATCACATGCAGTTTCTGCTACAACAAGCAAGAGTTGTTTTCTGGTAAGAAGAGTCACTATTGCGCTCCATTTGCCATACACAGTGCAAATAGCACTAGCGTCTGTTCCCAGCAAGTACAGTGTATTGGACTGAAGAGAAGCTACTGTTCTTGTCAGTGTCCTATGCAGACTTGAACTAGATATGGCCCGTGAGTCGGAAGCACAGTTCCTTTGTTCTGAGCAAGCTCACTGTTCTGGCCCTATAGGAAACACAGTAGATTAGAAGAGTGCTCTTTTGTCAAAAGCAGAGTGTGTTTCTTGTAAGGCGAGCTAGTATTTGTTTCCCAGTCAGAAATGGAATTGAATCACATGCAATTTCTGGTCCTACGAGTAGGAGTTGTTTTCTGGTAAGAAGAGTCAGTATTGCACTCCATCTGCCATACAGAGTGCAAATAGCTCTAGTGTCTGTTCCCAGCAAGTACAGTGTATTGGACTCACGAGAAGCTACTGTTCTCGTCAGTTTCCTAAGCAGATTTGAACTAGATATGGCCCGTGTGTCGGATGCACAGTTCCTGTGTTCTGGGCAAGCTCACTGTTCTGGCCCTATAGGAATCACAGTAGAGTAGAAGAGTGCTCTTTTCTCAAAAGCAGAGTGTGTTTGTTTTAAGGCGATCTAGTATTTGTTTCCCAGTCGTAAACGGAGTTGAATCACATGCAGTTTTTGGTCCTACTAGCAAGAGTTGTTTTCTGCTAAGAACAGTCACAATTGCGCTCCCATTGCCATACTCAGTGCTAATAGCACTCGCGTCTGTGCCCAGCAAGTACATTGTATTGGACTGAAGAGACGCTACTGTTCTTGTCAGTTTCCTAAGCAGAGTTGAAGTAGATATGGCCCCTGTGTCGGAAGCACAGTTCTTTTTTTCTGAGCATGCTCACTGTTCTGGCCCTATAGGAAACACAGTAGATTAGAAGAGTGCTCTTTTCTCAAAAGCAGAGTATGTTTCTTGTAAGGCGAGCTAGTATTTGTTTCCCATTCAGAAATGGAGTTGAATCACATGCAGTTTCTGCTCCTACAAGCAAGAGTTGTTTTCTGGTAAGAAGAGTCACTATTGCGCTCCATTTGCCATACACAGTGCAAATAGCACTAGCGTCTGTTCCCAGCAAGTACAGTGTATTGGACTGAAGAGAAGCTACTGTTCTTGTCAGTTTCCTAAGCAGAGTTGAACTAGATATGGCCCGTGTGTCGGAAGCACAGTTCCTTTATTCTGAGCAAGCTCACTGTTCTGGCCCTATAGGAAACAGTGTAGATTAGAAGAGTGCTCTTTTCTCAAAAGCAGAGTATGATTCTTGTAAGGCGAGCTAGTATTTGTTTCCCAGTCAGAAATGGAGTTGAATCACATGCAGTTTCTGCTCCTACAAGCAAGAGTTGTTTTCTGGTAAGAAGAGTCACTATTGCGCTCCATTTGCAATACACAGTGCAAATAGCACTAGCGTCTGTTCCCAGCATGTACAGTGTATTGGACTGAAGAGATGCTACTCTTCTTGTCAGTTTCCTAAGCAGAGTTGAACTAGATATGGCCCGTGTGTCGGATGCACAGTTCCTTTGTTCTGGGCAAGCTCACTGTTCTGGCACTATAGGAATCACAGTAGAGTAGAAGAGTGCTCTTTACTCAAAAGCAGAGTGTGTTTCTTGTAAGGCAAGCTAGTGTTTGTTTCCCAGTCGTAAACGGAGTTGAATCACATGCAGTTTCTGGTCCTACAAGCAAGAGTTGTTTCTGCTAAGAACAGTCATGATTGCGCTCCCATTGCCATACACAGTGCAAATAGCACTCGTGTCTGTTCCCAGCAAGTACAGTGTATTGGACTGAAGAGAAGCTACTGTTCTTGTCAGTTTCCTAAGCAGAGTTGAACTAGATATGGCCCGTGTGTTGGACGCACAGTTCGATTGTTCTGAGCAAGCTCACTGTTCTGGCACTATAGGCAACACAGTAGATTAGAAGAGTGCTCTTTTCTCAAAAGCAGAGTATGTTTCTTGTAAGGCGAGCTAGTATTTGTTTCCCAGTCAGAAATGAAGTTGAATCACATGCAGTTTCTGGTCCTACTAGTAAGAGTTGGTTTCTGCTAAGAACAGTCACGATTGCGCTCCCATTGCCATACACAGTGCAAATAGCACTCGTGTCTGTTCCCAGCAAGTACAGTGTATTGGACTGAAGAGAAGCTACTGTTCTTGTCAGTTTCCTAAGCAGAGTTGAACTAGATATGGCCCTGGTGTCGGAAGCACAGTTCCTTTGTTCTGAGCAAGCTCACTCTTCTGGCCCTATAGGAAACACAGTAGAGTAGAAGAGTGCTCTTTTCTCAAAAGCAGAGTGTGTTTCTTGTAAGGCGAGCTAGTATTTGTTTCCCAGTCGGAAATGGAGTTGAATCACATGCAGTTTCTGGTCCTACGAGCAAGAGTTGTTTTCTGGTAAGAAGAGTCACTATTGCGCTCCATTTGCCATACACAGTGCAAATAGCACTAGTGTCTGTTCCCAGCAAGTACAGTGTATTGGACTGAACAGAAGCTACTGTTCTTGTCAGTTTCCTAAGCAGAGTTGAATTAGATATGGCCCGTGTGTCGGAAGCACAGTTCTTTTGTTCTGAGCAAGCTCACTGTTCTGGCCCTATAGGAAACACAGTAGATTAGAAGAGGGCTCTTTTTCAAAAGCAGAGTATGTTTCTTGTAAGGCGAGCTAGTATTTGTTTCCCAGTCAGAAATGGAGTTGAATCACATGCAGTTTCTGCTCCTACAAGCAAGAGTTGTTTTCTGGTAAGAAGAGTCACTATTGCGCTCCATTTGCCATAAACAGTGCAAATAGCACTAGCGTCTGTTCCCAGCAAGTACAGTGTATTGGACTGAAGAGAAGCTACTGTTCTTGTCAGTTTCCTAAGCAGAGTTGAGCTAGATATGAACCGTGTGTGTAGGAAGCACAGATCTTTTATTCTGAGCAAGCTCACTCTTCTGGCCCTATAGGAAACACAGTAGAGTAGAAGAGTGCTCTTTTCTCAAAAGCAGAGTGTGTTTCTTGTAAGGCGAGCTTGTGTTTGTTTCCCAGTCGTAAACGGAGTTGAATCACATGCAGTTTTTGGTCCTACTAGCAAGAGTTGTTTTCTGCTAAGAACAGTCACGATTGTGCTCCCATTGCCATACACAGTGCAAATAGCACTCACGTCTGTTCCCAGCAAGTACAGTGAATTGGACTGAAGAAAAGCTACTGTTCTTGTCAGTTTCCTAAGCAGAGTTGAACTAGATATGGCCCGTGTGTCGGAAGCACAGTTCTTTTGTTCTGAGCAAGCTCATTGTTCTGGCTCTGTAGGAAACACAGTAGATTAGAAGAGTGCTCTTTTCTCAGAAGCAGAGTATGTTTCTTGTAAGGCAAGCTAGTATTTGTTTCCCAGTCAGAAAATGGAGTTGAATCACATGCTGTTTCTGCTCCTACAAGCATGACTTGTTTTCTGGTAAGAAGAGTCACTATTGCACTCCATTTGCCATACACAGTGCAAATAGCACTAGCGTCTGTTCCCAGCAAGTACAGTGTATTGGACTGAAGAGAAGCTACTGTTCTTGTCAGTTTCCTAAGCAGAGTTGAACTAGATATGGCCCGAGTGTTGGAAGCACAGTTCTCTTGTTCTGAGCAAGCTCACTGTTCTGGCCCTATAGGAAACAGAGTAGATTAGAAGAGTGCTCTTTTCTCAAAAGCAGAGTATGTTTCTTGTAAGGCGAGCTAGTATTTGTTTCCCAGTCAGAAATGGAGTTGAATCACATGCAGTTTCTGCTCCTACAAGCAAGAGTTGTTTTCTGGTAAGAAGAGTCACTATTGCGTTCCATTTGCAATACACAGTGCAAATAGCACTAGCGTCTGTTCCCAGCATGTACAGTGTATTGGACAGAAGAGAAGCTACTCTTCTTGTCAGTTTCCTAAGCAGAGTTGAACTAGATATGGCCCGTGTGTCGGACACACACTTCCTTTGTTCTGAGCAAGCTCACTGTTCTGGCACTATAGGAATCACAGTAGAGTAGAAGAGTGCTCTTTACTCAAAAGCAGAGTGTGTTTCTTGTAAGGAGAGCTAGTGTTTGTTTCCCAGTCGTAAACGGAGTTGAATCACATGCAGTTTCTGGTCCTACTAGCAAGAGTTTTTTTCTGCTAAGAACAGTTACAATTGCGCTCCCATTGCCATACTCAGTGCAAATAGCATTCGCGTCTGTGCCCAGCAAGTACAGTGTATTGGACTGAAGAGAAGCTACTGTTCTTGTCAGTTTCCTAAGCAGAGTTGAACTAGATATGGCCCGTGTGTCGGAAGCACAGTTCTTTTTTTCTGAGCAAGCTCACTGTTCTGGCCCTATAGGAAACACAGTAGATTAGAAGAGTGCTCTTTTCTCAAAAGCAGAGTATGTTTCTTGTAAGGCGAGCTAGTATTTGTTTCCCAGTCAGAAATGGAGTTGAATCACATGCAGTTTCTGGTCCTACGAGCACGAGTTGTTTTCTGGTAAGAAGAGTCACTATTGAGCTCCATTTCCCATACACAGTGCAAATAGCCCTCGTGTCTGTTCCCAGCAAGTACAGTGTATTGGACTGAAGAGAAGCTACTGTTCTTGTCAGTTTCCTAAGCAGATTGAACCTGATATGCCCCGTGTGTCGGAAGCACAGTTCCTTTGTTCTGAGCAAGCTCACTATCCTGGCCCTATAGGAAACACAGTAGAATAGAAGAGTGCTCTTTTCTCAAAAGCAGAGTGTGTTTCTTGTAAGGCGAGCTAGTATTTGTTTCCCATTCAGAAATGGAGTTGAATCACATGCAGTTTCTGCTCCTACAAGCAAGAGTTGTTTTTTGGTAAGAAGAGTCACTATTGCGCTCCATTTGCAATACACAGTGCAAATAGCACTAGCGTCTGTTCCCAGCATGCACAGTGTTTTGGACTGAAGAGAAGCTACTCTTCTTGTCAGTTTCCTAAGCAGAGTTGAACTAGATATGGCCCGTGTGTGGGAAGCACAGTTCCTTTGTTCTGAGCAAGCTCACTGTTCTGGCAGTATAGGAATCACTGTAGAGTAGAAGAGTGCTCTTTACTCAAAAGCAGAGTGTGTTTCTTGTAAGGCGAGCTAGTGTTTGTTTCCCAGTCGTAAATGGAGTTGAATCACATGCAGTTTCTGGTCCTACTAGCAAGAATTGTTTTCTGCTAAGAACAGTCACGATTGTGCTCCCATTGCCATACACAGTGCAAAAAGCACTCGTGTCTGTTCCCAGCAAGTACAGTGTATTGGACTGAAGAGAAGCTACTGTTCTTGTCAGTTTCCTATGCAGACTTGAACTAGATATGGCCCGTGTGTTGGACGCACAGTTCTACTGTTCTGAGCAAGCTCACTGTTCTGGCCCTATAGGAAACACAGTATAATAGAAGAGTGCTCTTTTCTCAAAAGCAGATTGTGTTTCTTGTAAGGCGAGCTAGTATTTGTTTCCCAGTCAGAAATGGAGTTGAATCACATGCAGTTTCTGCTCCTACAAGCAAGAGTTGTTTTCTGGTAAGAAGAGTCACTATTGCGCTCCATTTGCAATACACAGTGCAAATAGCACTAGCGTCTGTTCCCAGCATGCACAGTGTATTGGACTGAAGAGAAGCTACTCTTCTTGTCAGTTTCCTAAGCAGAGTTGAACTAGATATGGCCCGTGTGTCGGAAGCACAGTTCCTTTTTTCTGAGCAAGCTCACTGTTCTGGCACTATAGGAATCACAGTAGAGTAGAAGAGTGCTCTTTTCTCAAAAGCAGAGTGTGTTTCTTGTAAGGCGACCTACTGTTTGTTTCCCAGTCATAAACGGAGGTGAATCACATGCAGATTCTGGTCCTACTAGCAAGAGTTGTTTTCTACTAAGAAGAGTCACAATTGCGCTCCCATTGCCATACACAGTGCAGATAGCACTCGCGTCTGTGCCCAGCAAGTAAAGTGTATTGGACTGAAGAGAAGCTACTGTTCTTGTCAGATTCAAGCAGAGTTGAACTAGATATGGCCCGTGTGTCAGAAGCACAGTTCTATTGTTCTGAGCAAGCTCACTGTTCTGGCCCTATAGGAAAAACAGTAGATTAGAAGAGTGCTCTTTTCTCAAAAGCAGAGTGTGTTTCTTGTAAGGCGAGCTAGTATTTGTTTCCCAGTCAGAAATGGAGTTGAATCACATGCAGTTTCTGGTCCTATGAGCAAGAGTTGTTTTCTGGTAAGAAGATTCACTATTGCGCTCCATTTGCTATACACAGTGCAAATAGCACTAGCGAATTTTACCAGCAAGTACAGTGTATTGGACTGAAGAGAAGCTACTGTTCTTGTCAGTTTCCTAAGCAGAGTTGAACTAGATATGGCCCGTGTGTCGGAAGCACAGTTCCTTTATTCTGAGCAAGCTCACTGTTCTGGCCCTATAGGAAACAGTGTAGATTAGAAGAGTGCTCTTTTCTCAAAAGCAGAGTATGATTCTTGTAAGGCGAGCTAGTATTTGTTTCCCAGTCAGAAATGGAGTTGAATCACATGCAGTTTCTGCTCCTACAAGCAAGAGTTTTTTTCTGGTAAGAAGAGTCACTATTGTGTTCCATTTGCAATACACAGTGCAAATAGCACTAGCGTCTGTTCCCAGCATGTACAGTGTATTGGACTGAAGAGAAGCTACTCTTCTTGTCAGTTTCCTAAGCAGAGTTGAACTAGATATGGCCCGTGTGTCGGATGCACAGTTCCTTTGTTCTGGGCAAGCTCACTGTTCTGGCACTATAGGAATCACAGTAGAGTAGAAGAGTGCTCTTTACTCAAAACCAGAGTGTGTTTCTTGTAAGGCAAGCTAGTGTTTGTTTCCCAGTCGCAAATGGAGTTGAATCATTTGCATTTTCTGGTCCTTCTAGTAAGAGTTGTTTTCTTCTAAGAACAGTCACGATTGCGCTCCCATTGCCATACACAGTGCAAATAGCACTAGCGTCTGTTCCCAGCAAGTACAGTGTATTGGACTGAAGAGAAGCTACTGTTCTTGTCAGTTTCCTAAGCAGAGTTGAACTAGATATGGCCCGTGTGTTGGACGCACAGTTCTATTGTTCTGAGCAAGCTCACTGTTCTGGCACTATAGGAAACACAGTAGATTAGAAGAGTGCTCTTTTCTCAAAAGCAGAGTATGTTTCTTGTAAGGCGAGCTATTATTTGTTTCCCAGTCAGAAATGGAGTTGAATCACATGCAGTTTCTGCTACAACAAGCAAGAGTTGTTTTCTGGTAAGAAGAGTCACTATTGCGCTCCATTTGCCATACACAGTGCAAATAGCACTAGCGTCTGTTCCCAGCAAGTACAGTGTATTGGACTGAAGAGAAGCTACTGTTCTTGTCAGTGTCCTATGCAGACTTGAACTAGATATGGCCCGTGAGTCGGAAGCACAGTTCCTTTGTTCTGAGCAAGCTCACTGTTCTGGCCCTATAGGAAACACAGTAGATTAGAAGAGTGCTCTTTTGTCAAAAGCAGAGTGTGTTTCTTGTAAGGCGAGCTAGTATTTGTTTCCCAGTCAGAAATGGAATTGAATCACATGCAATTTCTGGTCCTACGAGTACGAGTTGTTTTCTGGTAAGAAGAGTCAGTATTGCACTCCATCTGCCATACAGAGTGCAAATAGCTCTAGTGTCTGTTCCCAGCAAGTACAGTGTATTGGACTCACGAGAAGCTACTGTTCTCGTCAGTTTCCTAAGCAGATTTGAACTAGATATGGCCCGTGTGTCGGATGCACAGTTCCTGTGTTCTGGGCAAGCTCACTGTTCTGGCCCTATAGGAATCACAGTAGAGTAGAAGAGTGCTCTTTTCTCAAAAGCAGAGTGTGTTTGTTTTAAGGCGATCTAGTGTTTGTTTCCCAGTCGTAAACGGAGTTGAATCACATGCAGTTTTTGGTCCTACTAGCAAGAGTTGTTTTCTGCTAAGAACAGTCACAATTGCGCTCCCATTGCCATACTCAGTGCTAATAGCACTCGCCGTCTGTGCCCAGCAAGTACATTGTATTGGACTGAAGAGACGCTACTGTTCTTGTCAGTTTCCTAAGCAGAGTTGAAGTAGATATGGCCCCTGTGTCGGAAGCACAGTTCTTTTTTTCTGAGCATGCTCACTGTTCTGGCCCTATAGAAACACAGTAGATTAGAAGAGTGCTCTTTTCTCAAAGCAGAGTATGTTTCTTGGTAAGGCGAGCTAGTATTTGTTTCCCATTCAGAAATGGAGTTGAATCACATGCAGTTTCTGCTCCTACAAGCAAGAGTTGTTTTCTGGTAAGAAGAGTCACTATTGCGCTCCATTTGCCATACACAGTGCAAATAGCACTAGCGTCTGTTCCCAGCAAGTACAGTGTATTGGACTGAAGAGAAGCTACTGTTCTTGTCAGTTTCCTAAGCAGAGTTGAACTAGATATGGCCCGTGTGTCGGAAGCACAGTTCCTTTATTCTGAGCAAGCTCACTGTTCTGGCCCTATAGGAAACAGTGTAGATTAGAAGAGTGCTCTTTTCTCAAAAGCAGAGTATGATTCTTGTAAGGCGAGCTAGTATTTGTTTCCCAGTCAGAAATGGAGTTGAATCACATGCAGTTTCTGCTCCTACAAGCAAGAGTTGTTTTCTGGTAAGAAGAGTCACTATTGCGCTCCATTTGCAATACACAGTGCAAATAGCACTAGCGTCTGTTCCCAGCATGTACAGTGTATTGGACTGAAGAGATGCTACTCTTCTTGTCAGTTTCCTAAGCAGAGTTGAACTAGATATGGCCCGTGTGTCGGATGCACAGTTCCTTTGTTCTGGGCAAGCTCACTGTTCTGGCACTATAGGAATCACAGTAGAGTAGAAGAGTGCTCTTTACTCAAAAGCAGAGTGTGTTTCTTGTAAGGCAAGCTAGTGTTTGTTTCCCAGTCGTAAACGGAGTTGAATCACATGCAGTTTCTGGTCCTACAAGCAAGAGTTGTTTCTGCTAAGAACAGTCATGATTGCGCTCCCATTGCCATACACAGTGCAAATAGCACTCGTGTCTGTTCCCAGCAAGTACAGTGTATTGGACTGAGAGAAGCTACTGTCTTGTCAGTTTCCTAAGCAGAGTTGAACTAGATATGGCCCGTGTTTTGGACGCACAGTTCGATTGTTCTGAGCAAGCTCACTGTTCTGGCACTATAGGCAACACAGTAGATTAAGAGAGATGCTCTTTTCTCAAAAGCAGAGTATGTTTCTTGTAAGGCGAGCTAGTATTTGTTTCCCAGTCAGAAATGAAGTTGAATCACATGCAGTTTCTGGTCCTACTAGTAAGAGTTGGTTTCTGCTAAGAACAGTCACGATTGCGCTCTCATTGCCATACACAGTGCAAATAGCACTCGCGTCTGTTCCCAGCAAGTACAGTGTATTGGACTGAAGAGAAGCTACTGTTCTTGTCAGTTTCCTAAGCAGAGTTGAACTAGATATGGCCTGGTGTCGGAAGCACAGTTCCTTTGTTCTGAGCAAGCTCACTCTTCTGGCCTATAGGAAACACAGTAGAGTAGAAGAGTGCTCTTTTCTCAAAAGCAGAGTGTGTTTCTTGTAAGGCGAGCTAGTATTTGTTTCCCAGTCGGAAATGGAGTTGAATCACATGCAGTTTCTGGTCCTACGAGCAAGAGTTGTTTTCTGGTAAGAGAGTCACTATTGCGCTCCATTTGCCATACACAGTGCAAATAGCACTAGTGTCTGTTCCCAGCAAGTACAGTGTATTGGACTGAACAGAAGCTACTGTTCTTGTCAGTTTCCTAAGCAGAGTTGAATTAGATATGGCCCGTGTGTCGGAAGCACAGTTCTTTTGTTCTGAGCAAGCTCACTGTTCTGGCCCTATAGGAAACACAGTAGATTAGAAGAGGGCTCTTTTTCAAAAGCAGAGTATGTTTCTTGTAAGGCGAGCTAGTATTTGTTTCCCAGTCAGAATGGAGTTGAATCACATGCAGTTTCTGCTCCTACAAGCCAGAGTTGTTTTCTGGTAAGAAGAGTCACTATTGCGCTCCATTTGCCATAAACAGTGCAAATAGCACTAGCGTCTGTTCCCAGCAAGTACAGTGTATTGGACTGAAGAGAAGCTACTGTTCTTGTCAGTTTCCTAAGCAGAGTTGAGCTAGATATGAACCGTGTGTGTAGGAAGCACAGATCTTTTATTCTGAGCAAGCTCACTCTTCTGGCCCTATAGGAAACACAGTAGAGTAGAAGAGTGCTCTTTTCTCAAAAGCAGAGTGTGTTTCTTGTAAGGCGAGCTTGTGTTTGTTCCCAGTCGTAAACGGAGTTGAATCACATGCAGTTTTTGGTCCTACTAGCAAGAGTTGTTTTCCTGCTAAGAACAGTCACGATTGTGCTCCCATTGCCATACACAGTGCAAATAGCACTCAACTGTCTGTTCCCAGCAAGTACAGTGAATTGGACTGAAGAAAAGCTACTGTTCTTGTCAGTTTCCTAAGCAGAGTTGAACTAGATATGGCCCGTGTGTCGGAAGCACAGTTCTTTTGTTCTGAGCAAGCTCATTGTTCTGGCTCTGTAGGAAACACAGTAGATTAGAAGAGTGCTCTTTTCTCAGAAGCAGAGTATGTTTCTTGTAAGGCAAGCTAGTATTTGTTTCCCAGTCAGAAAATGGAGTTGAATCA